>NC_056725.1:178423933-178713933 GCF_019279795.1 Protopterus annectens | reverse complement strand
GATTGGGACGACTGTGTAATTTAGCTAGCTTGCACTAGGTTGTATTGTGTGCTATCCAGGGCTTCTACTAAAAGAAGGCTACAGCAAGCTTACAGGCCTGTGCAACATTTGGGATGAGATTGCTGATCACCAAAGATCCTGTTACCTGCCTCACAGGAGCCAGCTTGAATTAGTGCAACTGTTTTACATCTGGTGAAAGTGAGAGCAAACAGACATTGATCCCTTGCTGAGTATAGCTGCAGTGAGACCAGAACTAGCATTAGCCAGGTAGTAGCCCAACAGGTAAATCACCACTATGTATCACTCTTGGCAAACCTAATTCTGTCTTTTCACAAGGTATTGCTAGATTACCCGCCATCTAACCTAACAAATACTTCATTCATAAATTTTTAGGGTCTTCTATAGTAGTATCCCTATAATCACTGAGCACTATGAGCAGCTTTTTTCCATCCACTTTCTGGCAATGTGGCTCAACAGTCCACTGTCACCCCATCTGTTATCATTCTGATATCATTAGATGTTCTAAGGCAATGAAACAACTGTGTTATTCTTACTGACTGCCCACTATATCAACTGATAGTGCAACTCGCAAGAGATGTCAATATTAAAGAAAAATGGAGGCATACCTCTCACATCAGCCTACTAGTTATTTATTTATGTACATTTTTTTCAACATAAGTTAACTGGTCCACAGAACCTTTTCAGTCTTGACACGAGCTCAAATGATAGCAGAAATACATAACATTTTACAAACATTATGAGCTAAAGATATACGTAGGGTAATACATTTCAATGTGACAGAGAAAATAAAAGTCAAAGTAGATAGTATATAGGTATATATATATATATATATATATATATATATATATATATATATATATATATATATGCTATGTGTGTGCGTGTGTGTGTGTGTATGTGTATGTATATGTCTATATAATATATATATATATATGTGTGTGTGTGTGTGTGTGTGTGTGTGTGTGTGTGTGTGTGTGTGTGTGTGTGTGTGTGTGTGTGTGTGTGTATGTATGTATATGTCTATATAATATATATATATATATATATATATATATATGTGTGTGTGTGTGTGTGTGTGTGTGTGTGTGTGTATGTATATGTCTATATAATATATATATATATATATATATATATATATATATATATATATATATAAAATGAATGAAATCTCCATAGAGTTTAGCAAAAGGAGATATTATTATGATTTACTACAAAAACTAGGGATGGGACATTACAAGAAAGGAATCATACTACAAAACCGGATTTCTTTCTGGAAAGTTTACATAGTACGAGTCATCATAGTAATGATGAACAGAAAACTATGCGCTATTTAACTCCCTATAATAGATGAACTCGGTTGATTGAAAATATAATAGTGAACAACTGGGGCATTTTAAGAGCTATGCCTGAGCTCAGATGCCTTATTGGTGAACAACCAAGCTTTGCTTATAGTAAACTGCTGGAGTTTAAAAAATCGATTATGTTATAAAAATATGAAGTTTGATGTTAGGAGAAATTTCAGTAATAAATATGGAACTTTCCCTTGTTATAACTGCTGTTGCTGTGATACTATATGACCACAAAATATTTTTATACATCCTAGAAGAGGAAGGGAATATACTTTTAAATGCTCAGCAACTTGCACTTCAACAAATATTGTTTATCTTGCTACATCTAAGAAATGTAAAAGTTTTTATATTGCCGAGTCCAAGAAAAAATTAAAGGAACAAATTATTGAGCATCATTATGAGATGCGTAGGGGAGTCTGCGTGTCCTCCCTGTGGTTGCGTGGGTTTCCTGCAGGTGCTCTGGTTTCTTCCCATATCCCAAAGACATGCTGTAGGTGGATTGAACACTCTAAATTGGCCCTAGATGTGAGTGTGTGCATGTGTGTGCCTTCTGTGGAAGGCTGGGCGCCAGGCTGGCAACTCGACACAGTAAAACTCCACTGCCAATCATGAGCAGACAGGTGATCCGCTGTGGCAACCCCCAACTGGGAAAAGCCAAAAGAAGAAGAAGAAGATTCTGAGATGTGTAGGAGTATTCAAACAAATTCATTAGCAAAACATGTATTGGACAGTAGCTCTGAGAATTACTTTAAGTTTAGAGTGATTGAAGTAGTTTCTCTAAGCTCCAGAGGTGTTGACCTGGATAATAGGCTGGAACTGAGTGATTATAAATGGATTATCAGACTACAAGCTGATAAACTGTTTGGATTTAATGCCACTGTAAGCATAAAAATTGTGCTAAAAATAGGCAATCATGTTTAAAATGAAATGTCCTTACACTGTATTTTTGTTTGGAAATATATACATAGTGTTTTGAAAGTAATTAGTTGTTTAATTAAGGGGCTGTCATGATAGACTGGGTTGTGTCTTGTGACTGCTTGAAAACACTATTTAATGGAGTTTTTATATTTTAAGGGCTTTTACACTGATGAATGATCACTTTATCCAAAAGCCTTGTGTTTCATATTAACTCATTCACTCCAATGGAGCTCAGGAAGTTTGCTTCCAAGCCTTTTGACAGAATCAAACTATGTCCTCACATTTCAAACAAATGTTCATATTCCTGAAACCATAGGGGTTATCAAAGAAGAATAAAGGACAAACTCTTCAGCACAAACCATTTTTACGCACATACTATCAGCAGCATTTTATTCATCCAGCTGAAAGCGTTCATATGAGGCTAAGGAGTTCTGTCTGTGTTACTTGTTGAGATATTTGAAAAAATGTGAAAATTATATGATATAAATTAATATAAAAAAAGCAGTTAATATCTATTTACCTGCACTAGACAGAGGTCACATATTAATACAATTGAGTCTGCCACTGTGTAAGCTTTAAGATTAAATTGAATTAAAACCTTGTGCATAGCATGGATTTGGAATTATTGATGCAAATATGAAAAATCAATATCTGATGCCTAGAAGCATCAGTAGGCGTTAACTGCACATGCACCTGGAGGTGTCACATGGATGTAACCAGTTAAACTACTGAAATCTATAATGTACGCAGAGTCCATGAATTTGTTTTGATTGCTTGGCTTTTATTTTGTTGACGCTGCCATACTTTGTTGTTTTATCCCTTTTTTGTGGTTTGAGTGGTTAATACCTGAAAGGTAGATTTTGCATAGTGGATAGTGCAGTACACTTAAAAGATTATTCAAGTACTTGAAGTGATTGTGAGAGTTTTGTATGAGTATTGATTGTACAAGGTGTTGTCTTTTTGTTACAAATGTTAGAATGTTAAGGTAGTAATTATTGTGCACATGAATGACTGTAATTACTTGAGACTGTTGTGTAGGGTCATTTGGGCTTTCTTTAGAGAAGTCTGATGGGAATGTGTTAAAGAGGAGGAAGCAACCAATTAGTATTGATACTGAGAGTGTTACAGATAAGAACATGTGAAGAAGTCTCATTATTGTATATTTTATTTATATATATATATATATATATATATATATATATATATATATATATATATTGGCAAGGTGAGACTAATAGAGTATCTAAAGTAAGGGAATGCCTAAAGAGTGTGTGTTAATTATGGTAAGTAGGTGCATCTTTAGTTTGGGAGGATTAATTATAGGATGAAAGTATGGAGCTAAGGATTGGTTGGTTGGTTTTTGTATTTTAAGTGGGTGGGGCTAAATTGCATTGTTTTGCTAGTGGCATAGAATTGTGTGGAAAAAGTTAATATGAGAAGTGTTTAGAGTATAAAAGTAATGATGTGGGTTGGGTAGAAATGGGGTGGTAGGTTGCAGAGCAACATGAAGCCAAGAATAGCATGGCTGGGCAGAGTGCCAGTAACGCTCCAGTTACTGTTCCAGAAACAAGCAGTAAGGAGTAAGGGTAAACTCAAGCCCACTAGGTATTAGTGTAGTTTATTATTGTTCAGTGTAATAAGATAAAAATGAGGATATAAAGTAAAAATAGACATTTTACAGCTAGTTCAGGAACAGGGAGAAGGGAGCGGAGAGGAAGAATTCAGTAACAAGGGCTCCCAGCTTGAAGTCACACAAATGTATAAAGCCATATCAGCAATATTTCAAATTTAGTGAAGTAAAAGAATAGAAATTCTAATTGGACTTTACAGCAGTATCAATGTGCCTGCACACAGGGAGAGACAGACTCATGTATACAATCAAATATTACATCACAGAGGTTAAACATCTGGTTGGCTTTATTGCCCAGTTTACTTTATATAGTTGTAGGCAGGGAGAGGAGTCCACATTATTTTTGTCTTTAAGAGTGTTGATGGGCTACCAGAGCAGAGTTTAATAAAAAACTTATTGTTCTTAAAATACAATACGAATAAATATTGGCTAATTATCACAAAGAAATGTGTATTATTTCATAACCTTGCATTATAATTACAGAATATTTTAATGATATTCTAAATTCCTTCTTTTCTATAATATATACACATTTACAGCAAAATAACTAGAAAGCAATCAGTAAGAGTCATACATCTACAGCACCACATCAGTCACAAAAAACTACTAAGCCAGTACCTTATGCTGAGATTGTAAATAACAAACTGCCAAAACTTCATAGAACACACCCTAAAAGACCTCAGCCTGCAGCACGCCAGGCAAAACATATTCCTTCTCCAGTCACAAATACTGCAACTCCACACAGATCAGACAAGAGTTGCCTGGAAAGAATGCAGAAGTCCGTAAGGAAATGTCTTAGTCATAAGTGACTTTGTTGTTAGGTATACAGGTCCCACATTCATTAGACTGAAGAAGAACAGAGTGACTGTAACCTGCTTGTCTGGTGCCAGGATAAAAAATGTCATATGGGCCCTAATGTCCCTTAAACCAGACAAGTATGAATATTGCATTGTAGTGGTCCATATTGATGTGAATGACCTGAGGCATTCTACCCTGAAGAACATAATGAGAGACATGATGGAACTTACTTTGCAAGTATTAGAGACAGGAGAGGCACTGGTCTTTAGTAGTATCTCATCTTCAACAAGAATGATGCCCATATACCAATACAAGACAAGATAATTGGCTCTAACAATTGGCTAAATGTCTGGCATCATTCTTAAAGGACCCACTATGCGCCATCCTGGAATGAGATGGTAGATTAGAATTCTTGCCTTGCCAAGGATGGCTTACTCCTCTCATAGAAACGTCTTTGCATTCCAACTAAAGCCTTTGCTGCCCCTATAATGCCTGTTTAGGTAAAATTTTCCTATTAGACATTTCTACATCGCAAACTCTACCCAAATTCAGGCAATATCATGGTAGCACTACTCAATGCTAGGAGTCTAAACAAAAAGATGCCATAACTTGAGATCCTCCTGCAACTCAAACACATTCATATCTGTAGTTACTAAGTTGTAGTTCCAATCTAATGACAGCACTGTGTCTAGACTAGAGTTTAATACCTATCATTCCTTCAGGCCCTTGGGTAACTGTTTTTGTCGGGAATGCCATCAAATCATTTCACATAAGCCACAGCCCTAACTTGGAGCTCCTGGAGATCCAAATCACTCTTGATCAATCCAACTATTACTTTATTGCTAGCTTCAGATTCCCATCATTCTCATCCAAAGATCATGGAAATGACCTTAATACAAATGAGGGGTTAAATAACAAATACATTCTTCCAAGGGGACTTCAATTACCCAGGCATTGAATGACACACTTAAACTCCTAATAATGGATATTCTCAGCATTTCCTAGACTTGTTAATACCAATGCACTGTAGTAAATTGCTTAACTACCAATAGAGGCTCTAATAGCTTTGGCCCGGTCCTTACCAACCTAGCTCCTGCTTCTGTCCCACCTGGCTTCTCCTCATTCTTGGTTAACTCTGACCACAAATCAATTGCCTTTTCTGTCAGGCTTAATGGTACCACCCCAGTACCAAATTAAACCAGCTTTAAAGACTTCTTCCGAGCAAATGTACTTCAATTATCTAAATCAATCCCCCATAAATAAACCCACCTGAGAGGGTTGCATAAAAAAGTCTGTACCCATCTGCCCTATTAATAAAATGCATAACAAAATTAAGAAAATAATGAAAGTTTATAAGAAATCACACCCCTCACCCCAAGATCACAACAAAACATGCCAGTAAAGAATTTAGGAGTATTATTAGAAATTGCAAAGCTGAGTACAAATTTAAGGTTGCTATGCTACAGATATCAAAGGAAACTATAAAATTGTTTTCAGTTATGCCAGCAGATTAAGGAATAACGTCCAACAGTGTACTGAGCTCACCTATAATGTGTTGTTGTCTTTCGGCTTTTCCCGGTTAGGAGTCGCCACAGCGGAACTCCGGTCCGCTAATGATTGACAGTAGATTTTCACAAACGCCGAGGTGCCAGCTCGACGTTCAACCTTCAATGAAGGCACGCCCATTTACGCATGTCTTTTGAATGCCCACACAACCGCGGGGAGGACATGCAAACTCCACACAGAAGGCACTCCCTGCACTCCAGCTGAGAATCAAACGGGAGAACCTCTTGCTGTGAGGCAACAATGCTACCGCTGCACCACCGCGGTGTTGAGCTCACATATAATAATGTTGAATATTCCAGTCCCAAGGATATATCCTACATATTAACAGACAAATGTCCCAAAAAGTTGTACATGCCATCTCTAAAAAATAGTTTTCCTTGTAATCACCTTGGAACAAGTCTTAGAATCACTGTCAGAAGCTAAAGTAATATTTCTATGGGACTAGATAGCTCACTATGATGATTTCTCATCACTGCCAGGTATGTAGTTTATCAGCCTATACTTAAACTGTTCAGCCTATGCACAGAGTTTGGCCTGATGCCTGAGAAACAGTCATGGTGACTCTTCTACACAAGGCAGGCCAGTTTAGCTGATCTAGATCCCACTCATATGGTTTTGTGAAGCTATAGATCCTGTCTCCAGAACCCATTAGATTTCTACACAGGTAGTAGATACTGGGCAATCTGTGTAGGCTGCTTATCTTGGCCTGACCAAGTCATCTGACACTACCCATATGCCACTATTATGGAAGTTAGGCAAGCATAATGTAAACCACTATATTGTCAAGTAGTGAATTATGCTGGTACAGTCTTTAAATGTAAATTTGTAACTAGCAGGGTGCAGCAGGGATCAGTGCTAGGATCTCTCCTATTTGGCATTTATTTTGCAGACATTTAAGCCAATATCCTTGATGTGTGGTTGACTAAGTTTGTAGATGAATGCAATCTGAGCACTGTTATCCTCTCATCCACTGATACTAAACTGCTCCAAAAAGGGTCTGGAATATGTACATTCCTGGTGTACTGAAAACGGTCACAAGCTAAACGCAAAAAGTTACAACATACTAGCATTTGGCAAAAGCAGCTGTTCCCACCTGATATATTATAGGTGATACTCCTCTTCATGTAGATACGGCCATAACAGACCTGAATATTTATACTGGATAACTCTCACTCATTAGCTCATCATGCTCCCACCATAATCAGGAAATCCTTCTCTCTGGTCTAGTTCATTTCCAAGGGAATATTTTCAATATCCAAAGTAGTCACTTTACCTCATTCTTCCTGTATTAGACTCATCATCAAAAACAGAGCCCCCTTTGGTATATTCAAGAATATCTCCCAACAGGAAAGTCCCCAACGATTTTTAACAAAAAATAAAATAAAAAATAAATGCCGCCTTAGACTTATCCCAATAAATTATTACAACTCTTGTTATACTCAATCACCTACTGGCTACGTCTAGATGAGCAGCGAAAGTCTCAGTCCTATTTCTTAGCAAAATCAGAGGCTCTAGAAACACCTGTACAAGGGACCTAAATCTACACCAACAAATAAACAAAACTCGCTGGAGGTATAAGTTCCTAAATCAACATATTCCCAGCCTATGGAGTATGTTACCAGTATGGATTAAGCAAAGGACTGTGCTGTCTGCCTTTCTTTATAGTCTATCAAGATTGGATGGGTAGACATAAATTTACATCAGGGTCTTACAGCTCTGGTTGATTTGGTTGGTAGCTACTGTTAAGTACTCAAGAAGGATAGCAAGAATGTTTAAGTATGTCTACTGAAAGGTGTGTATGGCTAGGCCTCTTACAGGCTCTGTGATCACTTGCCTGGTATTGCTCCTATGTGCCAGTGTTTACAACAAACAGTAACAAATAAGTAACAAAGGTAAAAGTAGCAAGAAATATCAGTATGAGCAATAATATAACACAAAAATGCAAAGGATACCAGAAACTGTCCTAAATAAATAACAATACCCCATCCTAAAATAAAAAAACAATATCCCTATCCTAAAATGTAAAGCAACACAGCCTATATGCATATATACAGACTTGACCAATGGACTAGATTAGTATGAGAGCGTAAAGTAGCAGAATTAGGAGGCATGCAATGTGCAAGGTGAATAAAGTAATATGACCGACGTTGCTGTATTGGCACTTGTTTTGCTTTTTTAATGTACACTTTGAATATAAGCCTGAACTTGGAATAAGTGGCGAGATTTATTAGGTATGAAGTGATAGAGTTCCACAGAATGGGGGCTGTTACACAGGAATTGTGATCTATGCAACTGAGTTTTGTTTTGGGGGGTTGGAGAACTAGGCCTGAGTTGCCGTTACTTGTTAGGTGGAAAGAGTGGATGTTTGTGATAAGTCTGATGCATAAGGGAGAGAAAGTGTCCTATTGCAGAAGTTTGAATAGCACTGAGCAGAGAAGGGGTAAGCTTTTTAATATACCGGTAACCATTTAGCCCTTTTTGTGGGATAGGCTGCAGTGCTGTTGTCATGGGGTTTTGCTATGAAGCAGCATATTTTGATGGAGACAATTTGGAGAACTGCAGTATTTTTGTTTGAGGCGTAGCAAAAATTGGTAATCCATATTCCAGCTGTGCAAAAACGATGGCTTTGCCAATGGCTGATCTAGCAGGTGTTGACAGGAACTATGATAGCTTATGTGCCTAAAAGAGCAGTTCATTTACTTGTGACCTGATTTCCTCAGTGTGAGTCTGAAAATTAAGGATCGGTTACAGACAAATCCAAGGTATGTAAAAGAGGTAGCCTCAACAACATGATTATCTGTCTTTCTTCTTTCATCTGAAGGCTGCAGGGGCTTTGGGAGAGCTTTTGCTGGGTCCCTATGATCATGGCCTGCTTTTGTTTGGGCTGAGTATCAGCTTTTGGAGGGTAATGATATGTTTTCCCCCACTGAGTTCAGCAACAATGTATTTTGCAACCTTCTACTGCTACTTATCCCGTGACATCCAAGGTATCAATGTCCGGTATATGTGAACTGCATCTCTATTTCTGTTTAGTTCTCTTTTTAATTGTCTGTTTTAACAAAGTAAACTATTACACATGATACGCTGATATGTTTCAGTGGGAATTTTTATGCAACCATGAAATTTGAGATCCATACCCATAACAGTGAAACTGTACAGAAAGCATACGTTCTTACATACATATCTGCTATAGTATCAGCTAACGGAAAGCTAAGTGTTAATCAAATTATTGGTTGAAGAGGAAATAATGTGCCTCACAGGGAGGTGAAGGTGAAACTGAAACTATACTTCCAGAATATTGTCTAATGTGGGACTTTAATCACGTGTACAATGAACTGAAATAGTTTTCAGTCTTGATTTTCCAAGATGTAGTCTTATTTCTTCGGTACTGCATAACTTATCCTTAGCAACAATCAAGGTCAGATAACCTTAAAAATTTGTTGATGTTAGCATGTTTGAAGATCTGTCAAAATACAAGTAAATACTATGTTAAATCAGTTTTAATTTAAGTGTATATTTTGTTTCCATCATCATACATGTTTTCTTTTTCTTGTTTTTTTTCCACTTTATTCAAAATTATGTGTAATAACAATGCTAACTAATTAAACAATATTTTTGTAAATAGTTTTTAAGATTCTTGTACACAGACCTGTAGAAGTCTAGAAGGACAAAGGCGATCTTTGTTAACAACAGGTTACAGAAATAGAATATGATTTTTACAATGGATTTTTTGCATGCAAAATGTATATGTATATATTTATATATATTTTTAGATTGCCATATGGTCTAAGGTTTATATATTTCCAGCCATGTAGTATATTGTCTTGGATAAAATCACAGACTTAATAATCTGGTTAAATAAGAGGTACCACATCATTATTAATTTTATTCAAAGTGCATAAGGGTTATATTATTACGACAGCTACTAAGTAAGGCAGGACCAGCTCGAATTTCACACTGACAGGGGAAGGGATGTGAATTTAACACGTATACCAATAACACTTTGTTTTACAGCACAATAAACCACTTCCTTGCCTGATAAAAAAGTTTATATATATATATATATATATATATATATATATATATATATATATATATATATATATATATAATTAGAAAGCTTGTGAGGAAACTATTACTCTGTTATTTTTGTTTTACTTGGATCGCTTGTCTGTGTATTTAATAAAGGATTTTTGACTGGAAACAGACTGTCTACCCTGCTTGGATTACTTCTAAATACTTAATAATTCTGTACAATATTTCAAATTATATATTTTTTATTATTTTTTTTACTTGGGATGAGTTTAGGTTTGCTACTTCTACTACCATTGTCTGATCTGATTAATATACAGTGATTAACTAGATATATATGGATTGAAAATCTTCCACACAGACACGTTTCTTACACTGTTTTGAGATCTGTTGAAATAAAACCCTGTTGATTTTTTCCACAATTTTGCATAAGCTATCCATATGACCATTATAACGTTAGATGATTTTTATTCCCATCTGGCTATAAATTTAACAAATATATAAATGGATCAAGAAACAACATCATTAAGAACAAAGCTTTCTTTTCCAGTTATAAACAACTGCAAATAAATAAATAAAAGGTCTAATATACACAAGGTTTCCATGCCAGGAGAAGTGTAAATAAGAAAATGATGAGGTGTTAAAACTTCACAGACAGGTAACTGGGAGAATGCCATCTGTTCACACAGCTCAGCGACTCAGATGTACTTCTAGCCTTTATTCTCAATAGAGGAATGTTGGTTAGCCATTCCCTCTCCCCAATCACTCACATTGAGTTCTAGAACCTACAGCTGTTGTCCTGCTGAAATAAATGAAAACCAACTGTACTCTGAAAAAAAAAGAAAAAAGATGTAATCATCAGTATAAAGCTTTTTGATCAACTTGTGAACCTTACTTCATTAATATACCTTAGATTCATAGCACCCCACAATGATGGGTACAATAACAGACAGCCAAAATAATATGCCATAAATGGGCATCAAAAACGCTTTTGTCTAGTTATTTAAAATTCTTAAATCATCAAAGTTGATTTCAGATTTAATTAAAGATTAGTGCAACCAGAATGTGTGTGCGTGTGTGTGTGTGTGTGTGTGTGTGTGTGTGTGTGTGTGTGTGTGTGTGTGTGTTGGGGTGTCTGTAATCTATAACCAAAACATATTAGCGACTAGTTTTCCATTTTTTCTTGAAAAAAAACAGGAAATCCCAACTTTGGACTGAGATCTCAAAAAAAAAAAATGTACATAGCATTTGACATTTTAGATCAGAGAACACATCGCAGCAACCCATATTTCTTCTCATATTTTTTACTTATAATGCTATTAGATTGTTTATTTGGTATTCGTTGTGCCTAGAATCTCGTTCCATTTTTGTATATACAGAAAATTATGACATCATGGTATTGACCTAAAATTATGATTAAAAAAATAAATAAAAAAAAAAAATATATATATATATATATATATATATATATATATATATATATATATAAAATTCCCTTTTATCGAATCATAAAATGGAATGTCATTTTTTGAGGACTGTGAATTGGTTTCCTGGAAAATTACATGCTTACTTGAAGTAGCAACCTTTAAATTTTAAGCAGTAATGCATTTTCATTCATCAAAACAACCACTAACACAACATGCAGCAAAAACAGAAAGATAAGTACAGATGGGAACATCTAAATATATTACAAATTGAGAGATACAAAAGCTAAATATAAATAATAAAGATGGAAATTCATATGCAGTGCTTAAAGCATGAGATACCCAAGTAACAATCTTTTTTTGAAAAAAAAAACAAGAAACGTCTTTATTAAATTATCATGTATGACCAAGGCCATGTTACATTTATATAAATGACAATAAACCATAGTGACACACTCTCAGTTGCAAATATTACACATTCCAAACCATATGTCACAACTATAGCTGCAAACATTAGACATCACTTTTAACATATCCAGTCATTGTTAGTCAACCACTACATAACTCATTCAAATTCTGCTAGGTGGCAGATGAAATTATTAATTTTTATTTTACCAGTGAATCTTTTAAAAATAATAAAAGCAGGGTGAAAGGGGTATAACTAGGTAAAAAAAACCTTCAAGTTCAGTTTTCTATTTATTATGAAGTAATAGAAGTGTATGACCTAAGCAATCAAACATTCTATTTTCATTGAGACTGCCTGCTGTCAAAGCAATTTTATTCTAAATTAGTTGCATTGTATTTCCTTCTCAGTGCTTATTTGTTGTTGTTTGGTAAATATTGCTTTTCAAACAGAACTGCCATGACTTGCTGGGGACAGTTACTGCTGCAGGTGTTGCAGCTTGCAATGAGTTGTTCTAGAGATGTATATGCTTTTAATAAATATTTCACAAGGAACAGACACAAGGTACATCAGCCCAGTAGGTCACTAAATTGCAAAAGGTAAGGAAATGTGAGAGAGACAGCTGATATCATGTTATTCAGTGTAAAAAGTCTTATTTGTTGTTTTGATGGGATGAACTCCCTGAAACAGAATGATTATATGCTATAAAACCATGCTCCATATGTTACATTTAACAAATGTGTAGTGAAATAGAAAATCAGTCTAACACGCATCCCCAAAAGTAATACAAACAACATTACAAACAGGTGACCTTTAATCATACTGTTTTTTTTTTTGAGGATGCCAATAATTTACTTATTGGTTTTGCTAACCTTGCATCTGGCTGGGCAAAGGAGATTTAACAAGCTACAGCCTCAATAATACCAAGGAAAACAAAAAACAAATATAATCATACAAGGGGAACGTATAATATCATTATCAACTGAGAGATACACCTTGTAAATATTACAAGCAATTGCAAATGTATATACAGGCTTGAAAAGCTTAGGCACCTGAATAACAATTCAAGACCGCTAACTAACTCAGAACCAGAATAAAAGAATTAAGGCAGCAGACAGATGAAACTAGTAACCACTGGCTAACCCTTCACTAAAAACCTCTTAGAAGAAAGATGAAAGGCTTTAACTATGCAAACTTCTAACTCTTTTTGTTGCATCACTGTTGCTAGGTAACCAAGTCTTATGATATAAGTGATGACATAAGTAACAAAGCATTCTACTAACAGTTCTAGAAAATATTATCTTTTCTTATTACTTGCTGAAAAAAGGCTATTTTTTTTCTGGAGTGGATGCATTTGATAACCTTGTTAGGTCTTGTTTGTTAGTTTTTGGGCAGCTGCTGCTTCTAAATCAGATCTGCCATGAATTGCTGGGGACAAGTACTGCTACAGTTGTTCCTGCTTGCCCTCATCAGTTTAGAGGCAGATACGCTGCCAATATTTAGTTTCCAGTGGTCAAAACCAAACACAACTTTTAATGGAACTGGTAAGTCACATATTTGGCAATAAGTATTTGATTTACTGTACTGAAATAATGAAACATGAATAGCGAAAGTACAAAGGTAACATATTAAAGAATCACCTATCATTTGCTGTATTTAACAACTATCTAGACTTATCTAAACTGAAAATTATATTGCCCTCAAAACATTACAATCATAGGTTCATAGGTTTATAGGTTGGTACTAAGCTATCGGTCCTAGGGTCTATACAAGCCTAGCCATAACAATTCCCTGGATATATCTTCTCACAATATTTACTTCCCTAGACCCCTGTCTAGCAGGGTGACTGATGTCATCATGCCCTTCTACTTCATAGGTATGATTTTTGACATATGACATGGAGTTATAAACAGGGATATTTGAGGAAGCTATTTATTTAATTAGTTACTTATTTTGACATCCTAGCAGGTCAGATAGCACATTTTTCAACTACAACACAAGTAAAATATAGCAATAATCAGACAGTCTTATTAGCAAATAATGTGTGAATTCATTGTGAACAGAGAAGACAGAGATAACAACTGCAAATTCATTAAAACATAAGGAACTAAACCAACAATCTTAGACACCTAAGTAATGCAGCAGCAGAGGAAATTATTGATAACTTACTTAGCCCTGAATCTCAAATGCTAGTCAAAGGAGTCATACTTCCAGGAAATGAATGTGGTTTTCCACAGGTAACAGGCTACAACACCCTCTTTCATAGATATGGTCTTTATCGTAAGGATATTTGAAGAAGCTATTTATTTAGTGGGTCTATATTAGATAAACGAATGTTTATCTAAATGAACGCTGCAATGCTTGAAAATTCCAGACCTCGAACTCGCATTTGTGGGGGGGCTGCACCCCCCCCCACACACACACACACACTAAATATATATTCCATAGGTTCATAGGTTCATAGGTTGGTACTAGGCTATCGGCCCTAGGGCCTATACAAGCCTAGCCATAACAATTCCCTGGCTATTTCTTCCCTGGACCCCTGTCTAGCAGGACGACTGACGTGATCCCCGGGGTGAATTTCCTTTCTCCCATCCAATCATCAAGGTACTTTTTGAAGTGGGCCAAAGAGCTGCTCTGCTTGACATGTATGGGCAGTCTATTCCAGGGTCTGGGGAGTCTCTGGGTCAGGAACCTATCGCTCCAGCATGTTTTGTTTATTGTGAAGACAAGGTTTAGATCTCTGGAGCATGTGGCTCTGAGGGATTGGGATTTCTTTAAGTCTAGCATGTCCAACAGCTCTGGGTTTGACATGGCCTTGTATGTTAAGCAGAGATCGCCTCAGAGTAGACGATATGCAACAGAGTATAGCTGGAGTTTTTTAAGGTGGTCAGCATAGGGTATCTGCTTTAGGCCTGTGATTCTTTTAGTGAGGTATTTCTGCGGCCTTTCCAGTTGTTGCAGATGTCTTGACAGGTACATACCAAAAGGTCCATTGTATTCTATAATGGGTCTAATGAGGGATGAGTACAGTGGGACAATGACATCCTTTTTTCTGGATGAAAAGCCCTTAGTGATGACGTGTGCCTCATAGAAGGATTTTCTGACTGTTGTGGTGATGTGGTTATTGAAGGTGAGACCACTGTCCACCTGTGTCCCTAAGTCTCTTATCACACTTTTGGTGTTTAGTGTCTTGCCACCTATTTGGTAATTCATGAGTACATGTTTTATCCCAAAGGGGATAACTATACATTTCTTGGCATTGAGCTTGAGCCCATGGTTCTGGCACCAAGCATCTGTTTCTGTAAGGCCCTTTTGCAGAGTATCCGCATCATTTGGGGATTCAATAATGGCTCCCAGTTTGCAGTCATCTGCAAACTTTGTTAGCCAGAGTCCCTTAGTGTTGGCCTGTACTTCAGAGAAGTAGATGCCAAACAAGAGAGGTCCCAGGACTGAACTCTGAGGTACTCCACTTGTCACTTGTCTGGAGCTGGATTTGGAGTCAGTTACTTTTACAGTGTGGGTTCTGTCAGTAAGCCAGTTGGAAACCCATCGAGTGATGTAGGGATTAATGCCCAGCTTAGTAAGTTTATCTAAGATTCCAGAGTGGGGGATGGTGTCAAAGGCCTTGGCGAGGTCCAGATAGGCTGTGTGGACTGCCTTAACCTCATCCACAGTTCTGGAGACTGATTCAAAGAAGTCAATCAGGTTCAAGAGATAAGATCGGCCCTTCACAAACCCAAACTGGGTGGGGTCCAGTGTTTTAAGGTTGCCAATGTCTTTGTTTATAAGTTCCATGATAATACGTTCCATGGCCATGCAGATCAGGCTCATCAGACTGATGGGGCAGTAGTTCCTGGGATCCAAGGTGGATCCCCCTTTTTGGGGTGGGATAACTGTAGCTGTGCGCCACTCAGTGGGCACGAAGCCTGAGGTAGGGGTATGATTAAACATGACACTTAGATGAGGTGCCAATTCATTTTGTAGTTCATGTAGTACACAGCCCGGGATGTCATCTGGTCCCATGGATGCTGTATTCTTAGCTCTGGAGAGTGTGTCTTTTACCTGTGTGGCCGTTATTACCAGAATTTGGCAATCTTCCAGTATTGAGATGGGCCATTTAGGGGGTGAGAGGGGCATGAAGTTGGCACTGATTTGATCTGACATGATATTGGCAATATCCTTGGGATCAGTATATTTAATGCCATTCTGTTGTAGCTCAGAGCAGATCTGAGCATTGCCGTTTAGATTCTTGACATAGTTATAAAATGCCTTGTGGTTGTCTTTGGAATCTTTGACAACTTTATTTTCATAACTAGCTTTGGAGGATTTTATGAGGGATCTCAGCTTCTTACTGAGGCTGGTAAGGGAGTTTTTTTGCATCCTGGGATTTTCCTCTTTTCTGCAACAGTTTCTTCCTTTTGTTGTAAAGTTTGTTTATGGCAGGGGACCACCAGATAGACTTCCTATTTTTTGGAGGTGAGCATCTTGGTTCTATTTGGGATGGCACGATTCATGCATGAGTGGATGTGCTCATACAGTGCCTTAGTGTCTAATTGTCAGTTCCCGCCTGCATGGGTGTCATGAAGTTTGTAACTTCTGACTTGAGTAGCATGAAGTTGGCTTTGGAGAAGTTTTTTATGGAGGTTTCCTTACTGGGGGGTCGGGGTGGGATGTGGATGTTAAGGGTGATTAGCTTATGGTCTGACCTGGCCAATGAGGGGGTGACCATAGGTGTGGAGCATCGATTTCCAATGTTGGTAATGATCAGGTCTAGGATATTTGAGCCCCTGGTGGGACTATGGATTAGATGATCCAGGGCAATGGAATTTAGAATTCCAAGAACCGTTGGGCAAAGGTGTTGGTACATGAGTAGTTTTCCCAGTTAATGGCAGGGTAGTTGAAATTACCCAGTATTAGGGTGTATGGTTGTATATTAATATTTTCCAGTATGTTTAGAAAGCTGTAGTGAGAATCTTGGGGCATGGTGGGGGATCTGTAGCAAGCTACAGTTTGGATTGCAGTCTTACCTAGTGCTAGTTGCACCTGGAGAATTTCAGATGCATTGTGTTGGGCAACTAACCTGGTGGTGTGAATATCCTTGGTGAATATGGACACTCCTCCACCTTTAGTGTTTCGATTCTGGTTTGGTGGCCGAAAAGTGTGGTAAAAGTTGTAGCCTGGTATTGCAGGGGTGCTCTCTGGAGCCTTGAACCAGATCTCAGTTACTGCACAGATATTGATGTTCTCCATGTTTAGGAGTGCCTCAAGAGAGTGCATTTTGAGGTTTAGACTTCTAGCATTGAGTAGCATTGCCTTCATATTTTGCATGCTTGTACCTGTTACGGTGGTGGTGTTGTCCTTTGAACCTTGCCTAAAAAAGGCACTATAGGGGTGGCAAGAGCCTTAGCCAGTAACCTGAATCCCAGGGGTGAAAGGTGCAGACCATCTCTGGAAAAGCATCATGGTTTGTTGATCATGTCATCCCAGGCAGACAGATACTGGATCCCCTTTGAATGACACCAGAAGCTTAGCGAATTGTTGAAGTCATTAATTTTGTCCTTATATTGTGGTATCATTCTGGGCAAAGGCAGGATGCTACTCAGGGCTAGGGTCATACCTGCCTGGGCCACATGATCTGAGATCTCTTCCATGTCTCTTTTCATATAGCCCAGGGAGGTGCGTCTCAAGTCATTCACTCCAACATGGACAATGACAGAGTCATATTTGTACTTGTTGTGGAGTGACTTGAGTGCATGAGTTATGTGGCAGATCCTGGCACCCGACAGGCAGCTCACTGTAATTTTCTCCTTGTTCAGCCTGGTGAGTGGGACAACAGTGTGTCTGACTATAAAGGCACCTATGGCTAAAGTGTTAGGTACATTGTCTTGCCTTAGGGGCTGTTGCTGGGTGGCACATTGGTGTTGTGAGCTATGTGACACTTTTGTTGTGATTGGTGTTTGTTTGCGTTTCAGCTTTGGAGGTCCTTGTTGCTTGGGCAGGTTAGAGTTAAGGGTCTCCACATATGTGGATTTAGTGTTGCTATGTGTGGGTGTTGGTGGTGTGAGTTTAGAAGGGCTATGTGTTGCTTGAGGTGTAGCGCGGGTGTTAACCTTCTCATCTTGACTGTCTAGCACAATCTTGGGTGGAGAGAGCTTTGCTTCCAGTTTGGCTATGTAAGTGCATCTCTCACAGGTTATAGTGTTAAGGTGGTAGGAGTAGAGGATTGTCTGTGTACATCAGGCAATTGCTGCATTGCCCCAGTATGCCCAGATTTACCGGGTGAACAGGAGAAATCAACGGAAACTGACCCTTGGACATGCCTGGTTTGGTGCTTATTTTTGAAAAGTACAGGAGCTGTTTTCCCTTACCTTAGCAAAGTACTTTGCAATTCTAGGCTGTTTAGTGCCTATGATTAATTTCTCCTTATTAATAAGGAGAGTTGAGTGCTTGTATCAGTTTAAGGCTTCCTAGTGCTTTCCAGCAGGTATTAGTGCAAGTGCTAGTCACAGGGATGCTTAAAGGTAAGAAGAAAAAAAAATGTTTTTTTCTAAACGCTGCAGTGTGCACTAGAGAAGTTAGATCCCAAAACAGTGAGGAAAGGGCAAATATTCCGATCTTTACTGTACCACAATCTCACAAAAAACATATTGAGGTCCTGGATTTTCGATCATTGCAGCGTTTGGTCAGATAAACTTTTGTTTATCTAATACAGCCCCTATTTAGTTACCTGTTTTGGTGTTCTAGTACAAGAAATAGCCCAATAGACATTTTTTATACTGCAGCACAAGAAATGCACAACAAAAGGTAAACAGTTATACTAAGAAACAACATTTGCATTCATTGTGAACAGAGAGCAAAGAAACATAACTGGTAAATATTATAGCCAGACACAGATTCATATAGTAGGTTTAAAGCATAAGGAAATAAAGGTACAATCTTAGACCTCTCAGTAATACAGCAGTGGTAACAAACTTCTACTGCCTGTAATTAACTTTAGACTATATTATATCAGTCAATAAGTGCACTATTTTGTCTAAGTTAAGTCTAGATTATTTCTTAGATTCAGAAACATCTGCCACATCATCTTAGGCAATTGTGTATGATAAAAGGCCATGTGTAGGGAGTGTGTAGTTCATAGTAACACTGATTGTGACTGGGGGAGCCAACCAACTTAGCTGCTCAGGGTATATGCAAATGGCAGCATAATGACATGGTAATGGATGTCTCTGTGTATGTAAATGAAGGAAGCAGAAGGTTGAGAAGTTCAGAAATGCATATAGCCTGCAATGTGAAACGCTACTGCCAGTGAGTTTCATGACAGTGAAATCACAGTAATAACACAGGGAAGTTGAGGGACTATGTTAGAAGAAGTTGGACTATATTAGGAACAGCTGCAGCTTTAGCAGGTGTGTATGTGCTACAGGCACTTATTCAGTGTAGTACCACTGTGGTGCATGGTGTCTCCCTTAAAGGGGCTGTATCATTCATCTGTGCTTAACATTTACAGGCCTTCGAAATACCAGCATTGTAAACTGGTACTGCCCAGATAGGGTCATCATACAAGAGATGGCAGACATGTTTCAGCCCCAATTGCAAGCCCATAAGAATTGTGGGTTAACTTTCACTGTGGATAAGTATGTGTGGTTTTATGAAAACTAGCTACACAGATATTTCAGCAACCATCAGGTGATGAAGTGTAGGTATCTCAGCCATCTGCCTTTGAATACTCCAATCAATTTCTTAATGCCATGCTGCAGTATGTGGAGCAGCATATGTGTTTTCCTTGCACCAAGAGAACACACTACAAGATTTCTATGCTCTAACCCTATTCTCTAAGGTACTGGGGAACCTGAACTGCACCCACATGGAAATAACAGCCCTATCTGGGGAGCTGGGAAGAAGGTAGGTGAACCATAAAGGATATCACTCCATCAACTGCCTGGTGACATGTAATGCACAGGATATTGTCCACAATGGGTCTGCAGGCTACTCAAACTGCCACCATGACTCTCACATTGGGCATAAGTGTGATTTGTAATGATGGTTTGTAAGGGTGACTTCACCCCTAGATGTCCTTTAATTAGTGATGACAGATAAGCCCTGAAAAACCTGGTTGATGACATCTGTCAGATATCCACAGAATGTGACAAACACTGAATACAGTTATATTCCATAACAAATTCAACTCATTGTGGAGCATGTTTGTGCTGCTTTAGGCATGTTTTTACTGCCTAGATGTGTTTGCTGGTGACCTGACGTGATAAAATATTCTCAGTATGTGAAATGTTACACAACATAATAGCAAAGAAACAATGCAAAAAGGCCATATAGAGGAGGAGCTGAGCCAGCTGACAAGTCAGTGGAGAACCAAGCTGCAGGCAATGACCATTACAGATGAAGTCAGGTGACACTGACAAGGAGGGCAGGGGTGGTACAATGTTTTGACCTATAATGAAGTATATGCACTACATTTGATGATGATTCATGCAGACCTACAACCAGACTGTGCTTACCCATACATAGACTGGCTACTCTGTACAAAAAACTGGAACTGTAGCTAGGGTGGGGTGAAAGGGTTAACTGCCCCAGGTGCAAAGTTTTAGGGAGCAAGACTGGTCAATCCAGCCTTCTATTTAATGCACTGCTAGCTCTTAAACGCCAGTATTGCATACGCAGTCAAATCTGAGCACTATAGGGTACGTGTATGGTCTAAACTGTAGCAAATCCTTGCTACATTGTAGCAAGCAGTTTCCTACAGGTTAAAAGAAGTGTAGGGCACAGAAATGGGATCTGAATGGCTGGGGTAAGAAGGAAGGAGGGTGGGGGGGTCTGGCAGTAGTAGGAAAAGTCATTTTTTTCTCTCTTAAATGGAAGAGCTGGGGGTGGTGAATCTTACTGTAATAAGTCAATCGGCTAATTACAGTGAAAGTGAAGTGCTTGAGGGTGCTGGTTCTTGGTACTGGCACAGGGTACCTATGTAACAAAGTACAAAGTACAAAGAGTAGGGCACAGTTATTATCATGGGGGAGGGAGTATGAGTGTGCAATTTCTTCTACAGGGAAATGAGTGATTGCTATAGAAATTGCAAATAACATTGTGCTTTGCGGGTCTGAGGTGGGAGTGGAGGGAACTATTGTAAAGGTCAATGCAACAGAGTGTGTGTGTGTGTGTGTGTGTGTGTGTGTGTGTGTGTGTGTGTGTGTGTGTGTGTGTGTGTGTGTGTGTGCGTGCGTGCGTGCGTGCGTGTGTGTGTGTGTGTGTGTGTGTGTGTGTGTGTGTGTGTGTGTTTGTGTGTGTGTGTGTGTGCATGTGTGTGTGTGTGTGTCTCTGCGTCTGGGTGTGTGAGTGGATATGTTGAGCTACATCTCCAGCAAGTGCTGAAGCACTGTATGTAGCTCAGTTGTATGGGCAGGTCTAGGGCATATGTCTAAGATGTGCAGATATCCCATGTGCACCCTTTTCCCTGTCAGCTGCCTCTCCCAGGAGTCTCACAGGTAGTAACACAGCCTTGACTAAAGCTAGGTGTGTTGTGTGACCATGATCAACACCCACTACCAAACATGCTACTGGTACTAGCAGCTCAGCAGTAAGGATGCTTCACCTGCCCATACCCACCTCCACATACAATTTTGAGGTGGAAGTGGTGGCACTGCATAACCATGACCTCAGCCTCCCATGTCCACAATGGCTACTTTCAACAGAGCCTGAGGTGAAGCAATAGCCAATCCATACATGGCATGCATCCCACAAACACAGTAGGTCATGCATTGCAGCAGTAGGTGATGGACCAGGTGAAGATTGTCACACAAATGGGATGTGCACTCTGGTAGATTATTACACATACCCTATAGTATACATAACGTCTCAATAAAGACTGAGGTGTTTCTAGCCTGTGCCTCCATGATGGTCCTACACATATGCTGGGTTTCAGACATTGGCACAGCTAGTTCTGGATAGCAGTACTCATTACAGCTACAGGCACAAATACACATACCCATAGGTTGGACCATACACTATGGAGCTTGAGGTTTGAGCTGAGCATGAACATGACACACTTGCCATACTGCATGTGTCTTCACCAACCTGTTCTTCATCTGTAGTCTGTGTTTTGTGTATTGTGTTCACTGGAACAAAGGCTATGTCCATAACTTGCATAGGAGGTTTGGTTTGTGCATTTCCTGTGTCCAACAGAGGGCCGATCTCCTTTGCAAGGCAGGCAGCACTATTTTCTGCATCCCAAATCATCTTGGTAGCCCTGCATATGACCTGTTCCTATGTGTGGCCTTGGCCACTGATAACATTAATATCCATTACTACATCCTGCAAGTACCATCACGATAAAACCAGCCAACTTTCTCCTGGCCAGGCAAGCATCATGTCACTAAGGAATGCTTTTCAAATGAAACTAATGTGTAGTGTACCACCCAGTCTGTGTCTCAGGCATACTAACATGTATATGTATATGTAACATTTTGTTGTACGTCCATACTCTAGTAAATGTCATAGGCACAGGCTGAACATACATACCTCTCCACCTAAAAATACAACCTCCATGCAACTTACCAATGACTAGACAGTGCAATAACAGCAATCACACAGGAAACACTCAACCATGCTCCTGCTATGCTTCCCATCTAAGGGTCACAGCTATCCAGGCACAAAACAGACATCACTTGAAGGTGTAGCAGCAACCTTCCTGCCACTAGGCACAATGGTCTGACTTGCTTTGTATGTTAACCTATATGACTGCAGATGGCTTTTTGCCTGTCTGCATAACTGTAAGCCAAAAACAAATTTAATAAGTAAAGCTTTCGGGCTCACCACCCTTCATCAGTACATGGTGGTGAGCCCGAAAGCTTTACTTATTAAATTTGTTTTTAGTGTTCAAAGTGTGTTTTTGGAAATATTCTGCGCAGTTTCACCAAGATTTTTAACTATTGCATAACTGTAAGCCCATCATAGAACCATCCAGCATTAACGATTAAAACAGTTGTGTTAATACATGATGAGTAATTCCCCAAAATGTTCTACACTGGAGTGTACGCTGACCAGAAGTCAAAATGCACCCGAGGACCCCACTCCTGATACACTAGTAAATTACTACTATAGAATAAAACTTACTTCACAGTACCTCCAAAAATACTATGGTTGAAAGCTCTTAACTCTGTTTGCTACATATTTCGTCTGTCTGTTTTATTTGCTTGTCATATTAGTTCGTGTTCGTGCTTTGTGACAATAAATTGTGGATTATTTTTTTGGCAGTCGTTGGCACTCATTGGTGTTTTCCAAAGTTATAAATTACTACTATACACAGTTCTTGTCTGTCCATGCATATCCCTGCCTGGGTTGGCTTTCCACCTTTAATTGCTGCCTTAAATCATTCCTATGGGAGTTCTGCTCCTTGCAAAATTTGTTGTTTACTGGGGAAGATTGTCCCTATGTTTGGGCCTCCCCCCCCCCCCTATTATTTATAGTTTTGTCCAGATTTCTTGCTCTAAGAGGTCGAGAGATGTATAGAATCATAGGCGCCAGACCCATAGGCCGAGGAGGAGGGAGCACCCCCCCCCCCATTTTTACAGCTGCGGAAGGAGGAGGGCCCATGACTCATGTGTGCTTTGCACGCTAACGTGACTTTGAACCTCAAAGTGCATGGAAAAACTATGCTCTTTAAACATAGCTGCCTCCTAGTCAACATGGTAAGGAGATTTTTATGTGCCCTGTTTAGGTTTAGCAGCTTGTAAGGTGGTTTAATGTCTCTGTTTATGTTTAGCAGTTTGTAAGGTGGTTGAATGTGCTCCATTTAGGGTTAGCAGCTTGTGAGGTGTGTTTGCCTCAAGCTTAGCAGCTTGTAAGGTGTGTGTATGTATTGTGCTCCATTTAGCTTTAGCAGTTTGTAAGGTGTGTATGTGTGTGTGTGTGTGTGTGTGTGTGTGTGTGTGTGTGTGTGTGTGTGTGTGTGTGTGTGTGTGTGTGTGTGTGTGTGTGTGTGTGCGCGTGTGTGCATGTGTGTGTGTGTGTGCTCCATTTAGGTTTAGCAACTTGTAAGGTATGTGTGTGTGCTCCGCTTAGGTTTAGCAGCTTGTAAGGTGTGTGTGTGTGTGTGTGTGTGTGTGTGTGTGTGTGTGTGTGTGTGTGTGTGTGTGTGTGTGTGTGTGTGTGTGTGTGTGTGTGTGTGTGTGTGTGTGTGTAATGCCCCAGGTACGTATAGCTGGTGGTTAGAATTAACCAGGCTCAAATTCTACCCATACCACAACATACACCATTTGTGATTCAAGGAGTTGAGTTAGCTCTCAACGGTCTAGATTTTCACAGAATCTTTGGCTCATACTTTTGTCTGTTCCTCTTAATATTTATGGTTTTCTGGCAAGTCAGTGAGAATGGAATTCACTAAATAATGATAGCTTAAGTTTCAGTCTTCCTATCTTTTCAGGAAACACATGGTAACACAAAACACTATTTTAGCAACTTTCTAAGATTATACAAGCAGTATTTAAAATGTGTCCCTGGTTTTGGGCCTTTGCCCCACCCCCCCACCCCCCAAAAAAAAAAATGGTGTTTCTCCAGATTTCTTCTGCTGTGAAATTGAGAGATTTAGTTGTGTCAAGTGGAAAGTGCAGTGGTAGTGTTGTCACCTTACAGAAAGAGGTTCTCTGACTTGATTCTTGGCTGGGGTACCTTCTGTGTGGAGTCTGTATGTCTTCCCTGTGCTTGTGTGGGTGTGCTCTGGTTTCCTCCCAAGTTACAAAGACATGTGTCGGGAGCATTTCTCCCTGGGCCTCTGCTGAAAATTGGCTTAATTCCAAGTTGGACTTTCCTGGTTAACAAATGTTAAATAAATAAAAAGGTGTACAAGGAACTGAGAGCTTCAGGGGAAAAGAAAGTTAGTGCTACTTATTGTTAGTAGCACAACAGGTAGTAACCTTACTTTTGATGCAAAAGGCTGTGAGTTCTACTCCCACAGTGTGCAAATGGATCGCTGATACTGTACTGTGTTGTACTTTAAAGGAGGTCGATGGTGCAGTCCTGTGAATATCATCCCTTGGAGGAGTTACCTAGTAGCTATGAACCTATCAGTTTGCCATCCATTCCCTATTGCAATATTCCTAGCAATTTATTCTTCAAGGGCAACAGACACTTTATTTGTAGATGAAACAATGAAATATAAATTTGTTTCCTAGCAGCAACCTCTTTATTAGTTAGAGATCCCTTTAATGTGGAATTATTTAGATGACTTACGTCTGCAGAGATTTTGCATATTTACTAATATTGGTGGATTGTAATGACAGATATTTGAGTAGCCTTTTATGGTTGAAATTTTCTGAAATGGGTAGTTTTGTCATTATTGATACATACATTTTGTTTCATTGCTTACTAGAAGACTGTTCAAAACTACAAATTTAAAACACATTGTAGCAGCTGGTGCTGTATTATGCAATTAATATAATTTAATACAATCAGGAAGGTGAATCAAAGAATGCATACATGTATGGATGTCCCTAAAAATGTGTTTGAAAACAGCCCAGAGGAAAGTGTGAAAGGCTCAAAATCATGGGCAAATTTTAAGCTTTACTCTTGTTACCAAAGCAATGGAAGAAGGTAAAACAGTTCACACCACATTACCTTCACTTGGCCAAGCCTTTTGACACAATCCCCTACTTGGGTGTAGCCCAAAAGATGGATAATGTAGGAACAAACACTTACATTGAGAGCTGCATTGTCAACTTGGCTCACAGGATGCAGGAGATCAAAACAGGGGAAGAGACCAGTCACCAATGGAGTCCCCCAGGGTTCTGTTTGGCATATACATCTCAAAAGTAAAAGGAAATACCAAAGGGCTTTGGCCGTCTAAGTTTGAGATGACTGCAAGCTAGTAGCAGTTATTGAATCCCCAGATGACTTAACCATCATGCAGGAAGGTTTGTCCCAAATAATAACTGATGTCAAAATCATGACAATGCCATCTGAGAACTGTCCCAATTGTTTGGCATTTGGGAACTTGTGTATACAGTGACCTAACTTTTGGCCACCATGTGCCCAGAGCTATAAGAAAGTCTTTCTATATAGCACAGCTTATAAACAAATTGTGACTAGATCTAGAGATGTTGTTGTCGCCCTTTACAAAGCCTTCATTAAGTCATTTTGTATAATGCCCACTTTGGCATGTATCTGTCCAGATCCATGCAATAATTGGAATACCCACAGAGATTCCTTACTAAAAGGATACAAGACCACCGCAAAGATTTATCACTATACTCAGTATCCTTCGAGTGCTGAGAGGTGAAGTGTCTGGCATACAAGGCTTCCTCCAACCTAATGCAGATGGACCTACTGAACATCAGCATGTCAAATGGCATCAGAAATACTCAGATCAGGTATCTAAACTGAATGTTGTGGAGAGATGGATATATATCACAGAGGCTACCACTATACCAGAACAGACTATCCATTCAAGTAAAACAAAGCTCATCCATGTCCATATTTAAATGCAACTTAAATCTAAGGATGGGTAATAGAAAATGTACTCCAGGATTGCCGCTCAGCCACTAATGGATTGAGGCAGTTCCTAAATGCTGCATCATTTACATGGGTCCCCTCAAATTTTCTATGGTATGATCACAGTTATTCTCAATAGGGGTAATATACAATTATCAGCCATGAGATAGGTAAGACCAATCAGAAAATGTTAATTGAAGTACCAAAAGGGAATTGGCTAAGCTTAAAATGTCCTCCAAGTGAACCTATGTTGTAGTAGTAAATAGTTATAAAAAATTGTCCTTTTTAAATCAATAAGAGCCTCTCTCATCCCCCCCCCCAGTCTTCAACAGCTACTAGCACCTATGAGAAGAATAATAGCTTCTTATGTTCTGCTTGTGATAACTTTCCTTATGCTTCCCCGAAAACTTCAGCACTTTTTATTGGCATAATTTGCATATTCAACTAATCTTGGGTAATAACCAATTTGTATTGTGTAACCATCTCTCTAAACCTGCTAAAGCCCAATTCACCTTCTTTATTTAGTCCTGATAGAGAACATGTAATTTACAAACAGATGCAACTTTCATTGCGAATTTGTGGCATGTAAGCTAAATGTCCACCTGTAGTGCCAGTGACAAGGAGTCAGTAGCTGCTTGGATGCCAGATGGGAAAATCAGTTAATGAAGTTGAGCCTATATCTCAATGCAGCAGCACTCCCACTGGAAACTATTGGAACTGCACCAAGAACAACATCAGTAATAAAGGGAATAGGTACCTTGCAAAAGACAGACAATCTGAGAAGGAGATGGTAGATAAAAGAAGATATTTTACATACATGGTGTGCTGTCACCATTCCTTCCTGCCCCAAACCTTGCTCTGTCTCAGAGAATAAATAGGTTAGGAGAATAAATAGGTTAGGATGGCACTATGCACACAGGAGTGATGTTATCTGGTGACTTCTTTGGGTGTAAACTATCCACAAAAATATCTAAAACCTACCCTCCCTTCCAGTTTTTCTACAATGCAATGTCACTTACATAGATATCATGGAGGAACAGTCCCAGAAATGACCCTTGAACTGGACTACTAAGAGTTTCCTCTTTCTTCAAAACAGCCTCTTTATTACTATAATTTTTATGTGTTTTGCAGCTATCATCTTGACCAGGCTATGTCTCTTCAAGTCACTCCTAGACTGTGCAGTTCTTGAAGTGATAATATGTTTGACACTGTGTAAAAACTTTGATAAAATAAAAAAGAAACTAACCTCTTAAATATAGATGTGGGTATATCGAGTGTGCAAAAATGAAAGATCTTGTAAATACAGAATAAAGAATCAGCATATATATTACATCCATGCTGACACATTATTATTCAGCGCAGCTGAACAAGTGTGCATTTTGTACAACACCTTCCTGCTACAATTACTGTATGATTGTATTAGTGAGTGAGCTAGTTGCCTGTAATGCTTGTTATATTTTCTGTAAGTAGTAATGATTTATTTGTCGGTCACTCTGCTCTGACTGAACTAATCAAAGTGACAAGGAAATGTTAAAGAACAGAAACAGGCTGCTCAAGAGTGCAGGCCTGCCATAACCCCCTAAAACAAATAAATACATAAATGCCTGCATCATTCCTCAGTACCATGGAAATTTCCTCAAAAACTTAACATGGAACATTACCTTAGTTCCTCCAAGTCCTTCTGGGACATTCAGAGTAGACCCATTTTGAGTATGTGCCCACTCACCTCAGTAAATAGATGACCGCATCCTGTTAAAATGGCTCCGTCCACCAACTTGACAAGGAGAAACAGGGTTTGTGCTACCCAAACTACTGGTACATGTTGAGTCATATTAGCATCTGTACTGCAAATGATCCTCTCAACATATGTCTGCATCTTTCATTTCCTAACCACATAATTATTGGAGTGATCTTTAACCAGCACCACAATGAGAAATCTAAATGCTATGCAAAAGAACTGAACAGAAGCATTTCAAATCAACCTGAAATGGCTACTTGTGACTATGCTACATCTTGATTTACTAACACAAATGGTATATAGGGCTATGTTGGAAACGTATTTCATCTGTGCTTCTGCAAAAGTCTGACATATATCTAACAAGACAAGCCTTTAAAACCATAAATGTATTCAGATGTAGTTTTCCACTGTTCGTCATATTTTTTAATAAAAGGTACTGCACTATCTTCATCTCAGCAGATTGTGGCCAGCGACCTCTTGTGATGATCCCTGGAGAACGTGTAGTGGGTGGAAGATGTGCCAACCCTGGGGCATGGCCATGGCAGGTCAGTCTGCAGCGTCACTATGAATTGGGTAACACCAGAGAACATATCTGTGGAGGATCCCTGATAAACAATCAGTGGGTAGTAAGTGCAGCCCACTGCTTTCACAAAGGCTTTCTGGAGTAAGTGGCTTAATTTATTATTCAGCACACCTGTTAGATATGTATTTATGTTTCCAGCAAGTCTTTAAAATGTTTGAATGATTTGCGGCAGTTTATGTACAGAGCCTTACTCATTGCTATTTAATATGTAATGGTATTTAATGCATGATATTTCATGTGACTCACTCATCTTTAGACACCAGAGGATGGATTTTATATCATTTTTATTACAACATAAAAATATATGAAATTACTTTGCAAGTTAGGACAAATATGACATTAGGAGGAAGAGTGCCCATTTGGTGACCAGACTTCAAAATTAAGGTTTGAGCATGACGATCATAAAATTAAAAAGTGATTATTACATCACAAAATAATAAAATAATGTTTTGTCCAGTGTAATCATTTTTTTTTTTAATTTTAAGCTCACTACATTAAAACTTCATAGGAATCTAAATACACTATCCCCAGTATTCACAAAGCTTCCATGCAAGAATAACTTATTCCTGCAGGGAACCGACCGTGTCCGTGTAGAGCAGCAGCTCGCCATGCATATTCATGAAGGCACGCTGCTCTACTCTTAAACAGACACAGTCTGTGTGTATGAGTGCAGAAGGTGTGTCTGAGAGCAGTGCTCTCAGTATACACACCCCCCCCTGCACTCCATAATTGCCATACGGCAATTTAAATATAGCGAGAGTGTCCTTGGACACCATTACTTGTCAACCGGACAAGTAATCTGGACAAAGCCATAGACAATTGTGAGATATTGCTCTCACAAACGTACAAAGTGGATAGAATGACAGGCTTTGCATTACCATGAAGTACACAAAGGGTATGAAATGTAAACCACAAATGTCTGTCATTGTTTCCTAACACAGTCACTAATGCTTTGCCAATAATCTGCCAGAAAGCCACAATTGTATGAAAATGGACCAAAAATAAAAGGCAAATATCTGGACATTCTGTGAAGATCTGTACAGTTGAGAGGTATGGTAGACACTGTTAGTGTCTGTGGAGCATACCTCTCAAATGCAAAGCCTGTCATGTTATCACCATGTTAAAAGCACAGCCCCCCACAGATAATGTTGCAAAAATCAATGTGCATACCCCTATAGTACAAAAATAAAACAAAACAGTTTAATTTTTTTTCAGTCCGCAATAAAGTTTAAGCATAGCTGAGTGGGTGTGCACATCGTGCAGCTCTGCACAGCCTAGCTTACACATCACAAGAAACTAAATAGGTATATACTCCAAAGTGTAGCAATGCAGAAATAGTGAAGTGGTTAGAGTGTCGCTTTGTAAGCAGACATTCCCACTTTAATCCCCAGTAAAGCCAATTACCATTTTACATGTGAAAGCAGTACATAATTTATTTTTTTAATAATTAGGTAGTAAATAACATATATTTGTTAACCAGAGTAGTGTAGTAGATCCAGATGTGAGGTGTCATTGTAATAAAGTTGTGAAACCCTCATATAAATATAAGTGCCCCCATACAGTATAGTCACACAAGAATAAATGTAATTACAGCACATTGGGGGATGTCAGGAAAGGTAAACAAATTTATAATATCTAATAAATAATGAATCAATCCCATATAGGTGGAAGTCCATAAAATAAAACGTAAGCAATGCTAAGCATTGCACAGCTATGCTGACCGGGTATAACCAGTGTGTACATATGAATGCTAAGCAATGAGTAGCCCAGCTAAGTGGATTTGCCCATTGGTAAGCAGTGCTGAACCTGCCCCTTTAAGCACTGCCAACCTTAGCTAAGCAGGTTTGCCCGTAGCTTAGCTTAGCTCAGCATATTCAAAACCGTCCAATCACTGCAAAGGGTGGGAAACTGGCCATATTTAAACCTCACAGGCAGGAATACAGCTCATAACTGATTGTAGTTCCCCACTGTAGGCAGTATGGCAGGTGTTGGTGAGGGCATGCGCTTTCGGGTGCAGCACTGGGGCATACAGGAGTCCAAGTTCATGGTAGGACTTCTTGTTAAAAACCATAACATGAGACTTCTGCAGGACCAGTACCAGGGCTCCCAATATAAAGTGGAGACCTAGGAAAGTCTCTCCTGTGACCTCACCAGTGCCACTGGCATCCCTTGGACTGGTGAGCAGGTCTGGCACCACGATACCAACTTGATGCAGAGGAAGATGGTGGTCTTGGACCAGTGGATCCAAGAAGCATGGCAGAGGGGTGATGTCCCTGGCATGTGTAAGTATTCATATCAGTAACTGTTTACCAAAGTCCAGCCTGTGTATGTGATGGATAAGTATGCATAAATGTTTCTCTATCTTCATTACAGCTCCAGCTGAGTGAGCTGCAAACCAGGAAGGACATGCAATCACGTTGCAAAAGCTGCATCGCGAGGCTGGTAAGTAACAGTCTAGCTTGTAGTATTCATACCAAATAAATATAAGGGAGTAGGATGTCACCTGGCAGTATTAAAAATGGGTATGGTTTGTACTGAATAAAGCAGACAAAATTACAGTAATAGTCTCATATAGGTTATATATAAATAAAACTGTAACTGACTGTCAATAAAATTCAAAACCCTGGACTGGTTGTGTATGATTTGAAATGTGTACAGGTTATGCATAGCAACTATAGCTCTGAAATTATTAAACAATCAAGTCTCATTTGACAAAGTTAGTGCCTCTGTAAGACACGAGATCAACTGATATTAAAAATGTCACTCAGCAAGATCTGATATCTGTATAGTAATATTGTGTTAACCACTGTTTTCCACACTGTACTATGTCAAAAGGGGTCTATGTTATAATAGCGAACGATCAAAAGATCAAACGTTATATCGACCACAAAAGAACAAAAACAAAAAAAAGCGAACAGCCAGAACAGCAAATTTTTTCCAGGGAAAACATTTGCTGCCCCCCCCCCCCAAAAAAAAAATAAAAACACACTAAACACTATTTTAAGTTTCGCTCCCCCACACCCCCCTACTTAAATATACCCACTTCGAGATCGCACTACAGTGCCGAAAATGGCAAAGTGATTGAAGCGGCCAAGCGACTTCTTTCCCAGGGAAAGAATTTGCTTAAAAGCCGCTTCATCATTTTGCGTTTTCATCATTTACAGTTTGACAAAGACGCATTCGACATAATGCATCTTCGTTCTTCTGACAGGAACGCGTCAAAAGCTATGCATAGGAATGTATGTATAAAAATGTTGTAATTACAAGGTCAGATTGTACAACAAAGAGAGAATGACACAGAAATCATTCAAATAAACAATAGCAGCTTCTCAATAGCTCCTTCTGAGGAACCACAAACTTGTATTTTTAGCAGAAACAGCCACGGTTCGAATCCCTGGAGTGGTAGTAAGCTGTATGTATAATTTCAACTAGTATTTTGTGAATATGTGTAGAAACAGTCATGTAGTGTAGAAGCAGTCAGGTAGTGTTAACAAACATTCCCTCCACAGATGTTCCAGGTAAGAGAAGGTATAAAGTAGCTATAAGAAGGCTGTAGTTATACTGTGTCCAACACCCATGGTCCAACCCCAAGGTTGCAAATGACAGCAAGATAAGTACATACACCAAATGGTCTCCCCCAAGAAATGTTCAAAGGTGTCATGCTGTGACAGCTACAGGTCTCTGCTGTCAACAAGCAGGGTTACTGATAGAAATCAAGGCAGAGTTAGTAGCACACACACACACACACACACACACACACACACACACACACACACACACACACACACACAAACACACAGTATGACTGCACATATATAACCCTGACTATGTGAATATGGGTAGAAACAGTCAGATAGTATTGACAAACATTCTCTCCACAGGTCTTCCAGGTAAGAGAAGGTATAAAGTAGCTATAAGAAGGCTGTAATTATACACTGTGTACAAACATACCACTGCCCAACCCAAGGCCATAAGTTATTGTAATAATACTTGTAGAGTAATGATTAGAGCAATGATCATTAAAGCTGTGACCACTACAAGAATCTACATTTGTTAACTGACATCTCTCTCTCTCCCACACCTTATCTTCACCAATAACTTAAACACATAAATGAATGGGTATGTTTTCCACCAAACCTACTGTTGGGACATGTGTCCTATTGTTCTATAAATGTTGAAACGTATTCCAATTAATGTTCCCTGTTCAAATACTATAATTGGTGGCCTGTTGCTATCAATGTAACCTGCATGGCGGTGTACTGCCCACTGTGGTTCCATATATACATGTGTTCTATTTGCTATGCAAATGTTCCAAATCTGTTGTTTTAGGTTAATGGGAATATTCATGCATGCTGTTATAACTAGTACTGGAATGTATTTACCATTACTAACCAACATATCTTCTAAAACTGCAACACCAAAGCACATTTGGAAAGAACAATCCCAGTGGATCCGCCTCTCCTACCTCATCTGGCCATGGCACTGGGCCCCCAGCATGTCTGGGACCAACCCTGGAACCTCCTTGTCTGCTGGTCCTGCACCACCTTTGGGTGGAACTGCCTCATGGGATGGGGCTCGCCCCCCAGGGCATGGGTGCAGACAGGATCCTGTTATCCGAAGCGAGGTCTGGAGTCTGGTGCATAGCGAGCTTCACAAGGAATTGGGAGATCTGCTATGACGGCTTGAGGGCCATGTGGTGCAATTAGAGGGTCAGCCTGCCTCTTCTGCTCAGCCCACAGCACAGCCACCTTCAGGGCTGTGAAGATGAAGTGGTGACTGCCTATGGGTGGGGATCTCAGTCCCACTGTATCCATTTGGGGGCTTGTGGGCTTCTGATTACCAAACACTCCTCCCCATCCAAGCTATTTACCCCCCACATGTGTCATATACTGTCCCTGTATGCTGTTTTGTCTGTCTTGTCTGTCTTCCTACCTAAACTACCTCCCCAAATATGCCTACTATCCTTCCCCAACATCCCACTCTCACTTTAAACAAATAAGGGCAATCTGTTCCCAAAAAAAAAATGTCGACCCATACATAGCTGTCCATTTTGCACATGTATCTACTGGACACATGTAATCTGTTCTAATTAGCTTTACAACACATTATTGTTGTCCTCACCCCCTTTAACAGGGTATTGAGTGTCCAAATATACCTCCAAATTCAATATATATGCACAGCTGTTGCTGTAGAAGAAATGGACAGCTATGGACCTTTCCTACACACATCCTGCACAGCACTAGCTATCTTTCATATTGTATTTCCCCTCTCTGTACCCCCTTTTTCACCACTTTCCTATCACCTCTTTTTTCTTTTCTTTTAAAGAAATTAGCCCAGGGATAAGCAGGAGTGAGCAGTAGTAAGCGGGACTAAGCCTGTTTGCGTGGTGCTAAGCAATGCCTACACAGATTAAGCACTTTTTATGGCTGTGTATGAGCATAATTAACCAAATGTTAGCATTGCTTACCACTGCACAAACCCACTTACAACTTCTTAAACATGCTTTAATCACTCTGTTTCCAACATCCCTTGTTCTGCCCAGCAACAAAATAATCAGCCGTTGCAAGTCTTAAACCAGCAATTTACCACTAAGCCATCTGAGCTGCAGATATGGCTAATGCTTTTTTTCAAACATATCATGCAGCAAAGTCATTCAACAGTAGGGAAAAGGTTTGTTAACATTAGTCGTGTTGTACATAAAATGTAAATGAACTTGAGCACTAATCCAGGCAATATTTAAAGTATTCAGTTGTATTTATTACTGCTTGGTAGTAACTTGGTTAAAGTGTAGCTATCATTCTAAGTCTTTTGGATTAAGCACTTGGGCTTCAGACCAGTTGTTCTACATTAGGAAGGTTTGTGGCATGCACTGTGGTGGCAGGACAGGTAGCTTTCATCCTTCTAAGTTGGGAACTGCTGATTGAGAGCTCAGTGTCTGTTATTCTTAAAGTGTATTAGCTCTGGTTTAAGCACTTGGGCTTCAGGCCAGTTATTTTACATTAAGAAGGTTCGTGGTCTGCACTCTTGTGGGAGGAGAGGCTGGACTCTGCCCTTCTGAGCTGGGAATTTCTGGTTAAAGGTTTATAGTGCCTGAATATTGGAACTGTATCTTACTGAAATTGGTACACCTTGTTTGCTGTAGCGTAGACTAGATCCATGCCTGCTGAATCTAGCTTTGTTTGTATGCTTGTTATTTCCCTGGAACGCTAATTCCACCTAAAACGCAGCTTCTCAGCGCTTCTGTGGATCCCTAGTGATATCTGCATTGCTTACTGTACTTATTTCCTTGCTTCGCTTGAAAGAAAGTTACTGTTTGTCGTTTTTGCATTTAAGTTACCTGTAACACATTGCACTTGTTACCTGGCACTTGCTCACCAAAGCAATTATAAGTCAGCACTAAAAATTAAAAGCACTACACCCTCGCTCCCCATTGGCCCTTGTTTTCAATTATAAAGGAATTCCCAATATTATTCTAGCATGTCCAAAGGTCAGTTGTCAATCTCCTCTCCGGTCCAGCTGGTGAATATGGGAATCTTGAGGCAATGTTACAACTGCCTCATGTACACAGACAACCCTCTCCTCCTCCCAACAAATTCCAACACATGTGAGAGATGCAACCATATAGCCAAACTGGAGGCTTAGCTCTCTCAACTCAGTACTGGCATAACCAGTCAGGAGGAGAAGGAAACCACACTCACTACAATTCCAGTCTCACATAGACCTATCACGACAGCAAACCAAACACATAAACACACAAAAACATACTTGGAGGCTCTAAATAAAGATCTGCCTAAGCAGCAGAGACCTCCAAAGCAGACACCCAAGCAACCGCTACCCCAAAACAAAACACGTGCAACACATATCTCACAAAGCCAGTGTGCCGAACAGTCACAGCCCTTAAGGCTAAACAACACACCTGATACACTTGTAATAGGTGACTCTATCGTCAGGCACACTGACGTCCCGCTCACCAGGCTGAACAAGGAGAAAGTCACGGTGAGCAGCCTGTCTGGCGCTAGGATCTGCCACATAACACAAGCACTCAGGTCACTCCAAGGCAAGTACAAATATGACTCAGTCATTGTCCATGCTGGTGTGAATGACCTGAGACGTACCTCCCTGGACTACATGAAAAGAGACATAGAGGAGCTCTCTGAGCATGTAGCCCAGGCTGGTATGACCCTGACCTTGAGTAGCATCTTACCCTCACCAAGAATGATGCCACAATATGAAGACAAGATGATCAATTTCAACAACTGGCTTACGTATTGGTGTCATTCAAAGGGGATCCAATGCCTGTCAGCTTGGGATGATATGCACGACAAGCCACGATGCTTTGCTAGGGACGGCTTGCATCTGTCACCCCTGGGCTTTTGGATATTGGCAAAGGCTCTTGCTACCCCCATAGTGCCTTTTTTAAGCAAGGCTCAAAAGACAAACCCACCTCCATAGGTATCACAAGGGATAAGAAACTAAGAGTAATGCTACTCAACGCCAGAAGTCTAAACCTCAAGATGCATGCACTCTAAACTCTCCTTAGCATGGAGAACATCAATATCTGTGCAGTAACAGAAACCTGGTTCAGGACTCCCGAGAGCACCCCATCACTACCAGGTTATACCTCATACCATGCTTTTCGGCCCCAAAACTTGGACCAAACCACAAAAGGAGGGGGAGTATCGATATTCATCAAAGATACCCACACCTCCAGGTTGGTGGCAAAGCACAAAGCATCAGAGACTATCCATGTGCAACTAACAGTGGGTAAAACTGCCTTCCAGTTTATAGCCTGCTACAGACCACCCTACCAAACCCAGGAACCCCACTCAGCCTTCCTAAGAACACTGGAAAATATGAAGGTCACTCCAAACACCATTATATTGGGCGACTTCAACTACCCAAACATAGATTGGGAGCATTACTCTAGCTCCAACACCCTTGCCCAAAGGTTCCTAGAATTCATAAACTCAAATGCTATGGAACAACTTGTTACCATTCCCACAAGAGGGGAAAACATACTGGACCTGATCATCACCAACATGGGGACTCTATGCTCCAGACCAGAAGTGTATCCCTCACTGGTAAGATCAGACCATAAACTGATCTCACTGGATATTCACATCCCGACCCCACCCCCTGCCAAGAAAACCACAGTGAAAAACTTCTCTAAAGCAAATTTCACACTCCTCAAAACTGAGGTGGAATTCTTCAAAGCCCCCGGGCCTGTGGAAAATACGGCCCAGACCGCAGAATCCTTTATAAATGCATTCTATAAACACCTTCAGGAATGCATGGATCATGCAATCCCAGATAAAACCAAGACCCAATCCTCCAAAGGCAAACGACCTGTCTGGTGGACCCCAGCCATAAACAAACTATACGATAGAAGGAGGAAGCTACTACATGATTGAGCAAAATCCCAAAAAGGGAAGGCATCTCTGATCAGTGTTAGCAAAAAACTGAGGGCACTCATAAAATTGTCAAAGGCCAGCTTCGAGAGAAAAATTGCACAGGACACTAAGGATAATCACAAGGCTTTCTTTGGTTATGTTAGGAACCTGGGTGGGAATTCCCAGATATGCTCAGAATTAGTCTAAAATGACAAAAAATACACTGATCCCACAGACATTGCCAACATCCTAGCTGACAGGTTCAGCACAAACTCCCCCCCCCTCCCCACCAAAAGGGCAAATATCTATCCCAGCAGAGTGCTGCCCTCTGACATCTCAGATGCTCAGGTGGGAGCCGCCCTCTCCAAAGCAAAAAACAGAGCATCAATGGGACCAGACGGTGTCCCAGGCTGCATCCTACATGAACTCCAAGAAGAGCTAAACCCAAACATAAAACTACTGTTCAATCTCAGCCTTACTACAGGATATGTACCCAAAGAGTGGCGTACAGCAACAGTGGTCCCTCTCCACAAAGGTGGTGCCTCAAAGGACCCTGGAAACTATCGCCCCATAAGCCTGACTAGCTTGGTCTGCAAAGCTATGGAAAGGATCATTATGGACCTTATAAATAAAGATATTGGGGACCTACAGACACTGGATCCTACCCAGTTCGGCTTTGTTAATGGCAGATCCTGCCTCTTAAACCTGGTTGACTTCTTTGAAACAGTCACCAAGGCCATTGACAAAGAGAAGGTGGTCCAAACAGCCTATCTGGACCTCGCAAAAGCCTTCGATACAATACCCCACTCGGGCATTATAGACAAGATCACCAGCTTAAATATAAACCCCTATGTCACTAGATGGGTTGTAAATTGGCTCAAGGACAGAACCCACATGGCTAGAATTGCTGGAGCCATGTCAAACTCCAAACCAGTTACAAGTGGTGTCCCCAAGGCTCAGTCCTGGGACCTCTCTTGTTTGGTATATATTTCTCGGAGGTACAGGCCAACACGGAAGGACTGTGGCTGACCAAGTTCGCAGATGACTGCAAACTGGGCGCCATAATCGACTCTTCAGCCGACACAAGCATCCTCCAAAAGGGCCTCATAGAAACAGACAACTGGTGTCAGAGCCATGGCCTCAAGCTAAATGCCAAAAAGTGTATAGTCATCCCCTTTGGCAAAAACAAAGTGCCCACAAATTACCACATAGGTGGTAATCCATTAAGTACAGAAGAAGTAATTAGGGACCTGGGGACCCAAGTTGATAGCAATCTCTCATTTGACAACCACGTGGCCAAAGTGATTAGAAAAACATTTTATATAGCCCACCTAATCATGAAGGGATTCACATCTAGATTAGGGGAGGTCATCGTGCCTCTTTACTCATCCCTCATCAGGCCCATAATCGAGTACAATGCCCCTTTTGTGATGTACCTTACCAAACACCTGCAGCAACTGGAAAGACCCCAAAAGTACCTCACTAAGAGGATCAAAGGGCTCAAACAGATGCCATATGCTGCCCGGTTAAAGAAACTCCAGCTCTACTCAGTGGCATACTGCCTGCTCAGATGTGACCTGTGCCTGACGTATAAGGCCATGTCCAACTCGGAATTAAGGGACATGCTGCACCTCAAAAAATCCAAATCCCATCGAGCTACACACTCGAGAGACTTGAACCTCAGCACTGAAATAAATAGGACATGCTGGAGGGACAGATTCATAACCCAGAGGCTCCCTTCACTCTGGAATAAAATCCCAGTCCAGGTTAGGCAGAGTCCCTCATTGACTCTCTTCAAGAGGAATCTTGATGAGTGGATGGGAGATCATAGGTTTACCCCGGGTATCACTTCTGTGTCACTGTTAGACAGAGGCACAGTATACTAACCTCGAAAAAGGGCATAGCAAAATTAATTTAAAATGGGTGGTGAAAGCCAAACATACTCTGGCTAGGCTTATAAATGCCCTAGGGCAGATAGCCTAGTATGTACCTATGAACTTATGAACCTATGTGTACTGAGATGCATACATATATATGCATATGGAAACATTAATGCATAGTATATGTAGAGATATACATATAAAGGTACTTCTAAGGTGGATGACATCAACAGGACTACTAAATTGGAGTGAGGCAAAGTGTAAAGGGTAGAACATACGTCAAAAATGGTGTAACCCACACACTACATGATTCTCATACAAACGCACACACACACACATCCAAACAGTTGCCAGTAGAGTGATTAGAACTCAGTCCTATATAGTTATTGTTACTATAGTGCTATGCAGTTATCAGATGTGCCAAAGAGCTGATGGATTTCCACCTACTCCAAAGGTACTTCTAAGGTGGAAGACATCAACAGGACTACTAGATGGGGTGAGGGGAAGTGTGAAGTCTAGTACACAAGTCAAAAATGGTATAAGCCAGACAATACAAGATTCACACACACACACACACACACACACGCACACACACACACGCACACACACACACACACACACACACACACACACACACACACACACACACACACACACACACACACACACACACACACACACTTGCCAGTATTGAGATTAGTACACCTATATATCGAGTTACATCTATTGTAGTGTTACGCAGTTATCGTATGCGCTACAGAGCTTACTGAACTTTCACATGGCCAAATTTTCTGATAACTGCACAACTGTCATAAAGTATTACAGGTGGCAGACAGTCTGCCTTCTGTTCCATCCTTACATCATGCTAGTTCTTTCTGTCTTTTACTTCAGCTAGCATTATGGCTTGGCACGTCACCAGGTTATTGTATCAAGAAGTGTAGCACACCTGGGAGCCATGAGCAGTACTCGATCATCACATATGTAGCCCCAGTACTTATTAGTTATGTCCACCCCTCCTGGCATGTTTGAAGGGCAGTATTCTGTGCTTTCACCCATTAACCTGCTGCACTTGTCCATTCTGAGGCACTGTTGCAACTGCTTCATGTACACAGACAACCCTCCCCTCTAAATTCCACACACTCAGACCTGTGAGAGTTACCAATATATCACCCAATGTGGACATATGCACTCTCCAGCAAAGACTGGGCTAGCAGGTCAAGATGATAAGATCAACACCTGCACCACACCATGTGGAACACATAGCTCACCATGACACCTACTTTGACAACCATGACATACAATGAAAAGTCACACACCCACCTTTCCAGAGGCACTCAATGGACATTTACCCAAACAGCACCAACCAGCAAGACAGACACCCTCTCAGACACCACAACATTGCACATGCCAAGGGACGTATATTTAACCTACACATTGTGCCCCTCAACATAAGCTCCTAAGGCTAACCACCTTGCACAATACAGTGATCATGGGTAACTCACTACTGAGGCACACACATATCTCACTCACTAAGCTGAATATTGAGCAGGTAACAGCCAAATATCTATCACATGCCAGCATCCAGCACATGACAGTCAGTCATGGCACTCCACAACAACTACGAATATCACTCTGTATCCATGTGGGTGTAAATGACTTGGGACACACCTCCCTGGACTACATGACAAGAAACATGGTTGAACTCTCTGATTATGTGGTCCAGGCAGGTGTGACAGTAGCCCTGAGCAGTGTTCCGCCTTCACCCAGAATGATGCTGCGGTACTATCAACAGATGATTGACTGCAACATTGGCTTACATTTTTTGTGACATTCTCAGCAGATCCAGTACCTCTCTTCTTGGGATGACATGATTGACAGAACGCAATAACTTGCCACAGATGTCCTACATCCATCAGCATTGAATTTCCACGTACTGGCTAAGTGTCTTACCACCCCTATGATGCCTTATTAGGCAGTGTTCCTAATGTAATCACCACAATAACAGCTAGACATGTATGCAATCTGAGGATCATGCTGCTCAACAGTAGGCATCTGTCAGGATGCAGTCAATCAAAGCACTCGGAGTGGAGGATACATGTCTGCTGTAATGGAGATGTGGTTCACAGCAGCAGACAGCAGACCTGCAGTATCAGGCTATGACACATTCCACAGCAGTCAGCCCTCAAACATAGACCACACCACACCTCAACAGGTGGTGCTGTCTCCATATTCATTATGTCTAGGAACACCTGCAGACTAGTATACCAGCATAATGCATTGACAATGCTTCCTGCACAACTGCCTTGGGATAATAGTGCAATCCAGACCATAGCCTGCTATGGGTCCACATCTATGTCCCTATACTGTCAATGCACATTCCTCAACACCCTGCCATCTATGATGGTCCAACACAACACTGACATAGTATGAGTTGTCAACTACCCCTCCATCACCTGGGGACAGTAGCCATGTGCCAGCATAGTGGCCCAACACTTCTGGGATTCATCATTTTCAATGCCCTGGACCAGCTCATACTGACCCCCGGTAGAGGATGCAACAACCTTGACCTGTGTTGGCTACTTAAATATGGGAACAGATGTCAATCCCTCCATGGTGAGATCCACACAGGCTGTAATCAACATGGAACTCAACATGTCAGCCACCCCCCCCACAAAGGTAACCACCTTGCAAAACCTCTCTATAGCTGACTTTGCACCTATGAAAACAGGGGTGGATGTCTTCACTGCACCCATGGCAATGGGAAATAGCTGCATGACTGTAGAATCATACACATACAAACAGGTACAAGAATGCATGGCAATAGCCAGAGCCAACAGAACCCAGACACTGTCCTCCAAACACTGGGTGACAATGTGATGGTCTCCTGCCATTACTAAAGTGTACATCAGAAAGAGGACACTGTTGCAGAGAAAGATGGTGTCCCATGTCTGTTGAACTCCCTCATTAGCCTCAAACACAATTTTGGATCCCTCAAGGCATCTATGATGGCAAACATTCAGTAGACACTGAAGACAATCACAACAGCCTCTGATAGTTACATCAACAACCTCCACAGCATTCCCACAAGTGCTGTGAGTTACTGCACAATGTTAATACCTATCCTGAGACAACAGATATTAGCCACAGTCTTGGCAACACATTCAGTGCCATCTTTGCCCCTCTCTCCCCTCACAAGTGAAGTGCTGAGTGAATGTGTTCTCACATTCTGTTCTAAGCATCTGTGTGTCATCAGGATGTGGCCCTGCAGCAAGATCATGGGGTATAGCAATGTGGTAACACATCCACCGTGTCATAGGCAGAGTAAAGTATGTGCACAGAAATCCCCAGTCTGTAACGCAGTGATTGCATCTGCCTCTCAGATTATAGGGCTGAGTGTTGTATAGGTATATGTTGATTTACAACATCTGTTGTAGAATGGAGAATGGTATGTGTTGTAGTTTGGACACACCTCTGATTGCTAATGACCACAGCCACAGGGGATATTCATCAGCCAAATATACTGAGATTCCTATTCACACACACACACACACACACACACACACACACACACACACACACACACACACACACACACACACACACACACACACACACACACACACACACACACACACACACACACACACACACACACACACTTGCCAGTACTGAAATCCATAGGTTAATTGCTTCATATGTGTGTAGTGGGTGAATGGGCCTGAAGGCTGTACAAGGCTAGCCCAAGGGAATACTCTGGTATCAGGCAACATGAAAATAGTCACCAGTGTGGCTCAGGAGTATAGTCACTGGAGTGTTCCCCAGGGGTGGGTATTGTATTCCCCATCCGGGTAGCCAGTGTTGTGCACTGCTTCACATGTATGTGATTTATATTCCATAACATGGACAGTGTCTGGGTTGTGCACATGTCCCACATGCATATTCTTTTAAGTGTGGAAGTGTGCTTGAGGTCTCTGGGGCATGTTATGTGGACAGATTGGTATCTTCAGAAGTAGCATTCCTGACCTCGTTTGATGAGACATGGCTATGTAACTGTGGTAGTGATTACACCTACATAGACAGTATGATACAGGTATTCAGTGGAGTTAGTGCCGTCTGTCCATACAGGGCATGTGTATAAGGCATGGTATTTCCTTTGTGGGGTATGTTTGCAGACTCTACAGTTATTGCAGGTGTCCAGTGGGGAGCATGGCAAAAGGGCCACTGTACAAATTGATTGGGCTACTGAGGGGGATGGAACAGAGTGTTGTGTCCTTTTACTTGCTGGATAACATACAGTCAGAAGATGTAACATATCAGAGTATTTTCTGATGTCAGTGGCACTGTTGTGGTCAACCTGTGTTCCCCATTCTGTTATAACAAAGTCACTGTTCAGTGGACTACCGCCAATGTATTACTTCATGTGAGCCATGGTGTTCCCAAAGGTAATGGCGACACATCTCTTGGCATTGAGATAATGTCCAGGGTTCTGACAACAGTCATAGGTGTCAAGTGGCCTTTGGGTGTGATGTCAACATCACATGGATTGGGAATGCTACCCCCCCACCTTACTGTTGTATGCAAACATTATCAGCCAGGGTGCCTTTGTGTTCTCCTGCACCTCAAAGGGTAGACCCCAAACATGAGAGGACATGGGTCCGTACCCTGTATGACACCAGTCATGTCTGGTCATCGGTTTGACATGGAGTCCACTGCAATCACACCGTGGGTACTATCTGTGAGGCAATTTGCAGGAGAACTACTGATCTAGTGGTTGCTACCTAGCCAAGTGTATTTATGTATGATTTGTGGGTGGAGAGTTATCTCTGAGTATTATAAGGGTTGCTTATATTGTTAACTAATCCATACTGTCACATAGTCATTGCACATGGCACTATACATTTAGGGCTGTGGATTGTCTACACCAACCTCTATGGTGTTTGACAACTTTTGGCCTTCTAATGTGAACATTTACTAGGTCCTCAATATAATAATTTATCAAAACCTGCCCCCCAATGGATTACACACACACACACACACACACACACACACACACACACACACACACACACACACACACACACACACACACACACACACTTTCCAGTAGTGAGTTTTGAATGCCTACCGAGCTACGTATTGTTACTACAGTGTTACGTATTTATCACACACACCACATAGCTTATAGAATGGGTGTTGTCCCAAGGTACTTCTAAGGTGAGGAACATCACCAGCCCTTGTAAATACTGGCATTGGGTGATGTAGTGGGTGAGAGATTACACAAAACATTTTACCCTACACACACATTTACATTTGCAAGGAGTGAGGTTCAAATCTCTGTCTATGTTTTCAGACATTTATGTTATGCAGTTACCTCACACACCACTAACCTTACATGGTGTAGGGTTGCCAACAGGTACTCCTAAGGTGAACTATATCTGCAGGACTGCTAAAATCGGGCAATGAGAAGTGGATTGGGTGTAAATGGGGGCCAAAATCTTTAAGGTACAGATGCACAAATGTACACACATGCAAACACTTGCCAGGAATGAGATTCAAACCCCTATCTATGTAGTTAGTGTTACTACATTGCTCTGCATTTATCATATGCACCACAGAGCTTACAGGTAGGACACTGTCCAAACATACCTGTAAGGTGAGTGACATCAGCAGCAGTGCTAAAGGAGGGATAAGGGTAGTGTAGTGAATGTGAATGTCAACAAAATCAGGTCTCTACAAAGACACACACAAACTTCACCCAAACACACACATTTTCAGTTACCAAGACCATGGTGAGAACTACCTAACTAGTTACCTAACGAGGAAGGTGTTAAAACATTAAACCTGTATGGCCATGTGATGTGGAGCTTTAGTATTTAAGTGAATGATGATGTTATTTTAAATTCAGTTTGATGAAGTCTTGTTTGTTAGAAAACGAAAGCACTTAACGGATTTTATTATCTTTCTTACTTTTGTTATCAAAAGTGCAGTTTGGTTTATTACCAAGTTTCATTATTTTTATTTTTTCAGTTATTTGGTTTGATGTTATTTCTTTTATTTTTATTTGTTACGTTTTGCTATGAGCCAAGTTGCTTCCAAGTTTTTTGGCAGTTCCTGCTGGGTGTACGCTGCATGATGGCCCAAGTGGATCTTTAATGTTGAAACAGGACAGTTTAATGAACAGTGGCAAGGACAGCTGCCTAAAAGGACTAGTGAACTGTTGTCCAATTGTTTGGCCCCACCAGATTATGTCTTTGTGATTTTCAGCAATGCAGGTAGCTATAAAAGCTATTCTTTTGATGAGTTGGAACTGTTTAAAGAATTTGAGAAGGATCTCATCAAGTTGAAATGTTTGCAATGGGATGTCGCTTATTTTGACAATTGTTTGTGAGTCAAAAGGGTTCCAAAGGGACTTAGGATCACCAAGATGACCAATGGGAGTGACCTACCCAAAGAATTTATTGACAGATGGGTTGAACTTAACCAAAAGGTAGGGCTGCAATATGTGGAAATGCTGTCCGAGTTTAATAAACTAAAAATAGAATAACTGAACAGTAAAATCAATTCCAACTTTTTTTCTCTTAAGGACCAATTGACTGTAGAGAATTTTGAAATTAAATTTGGTTTGATTCAAGACAAGCTCACTAAGGAAAATGAGCTTTTGTCTAAGCACAAAATTTAAAAATTTCAGCGCGACCTTAAACAATATGAAGAAGGAGTTGCTTATATTAGAGTTACATCGGAGTGCACTGACGCAAGGATTGATGCAGCACATCCAGGAGTAGGAAATGAGGCATCTGTGAATGCTGGTGGAGAGGAAGAAGGGCCAAGACGCTCAGAGCGTTTGGCTCAGCGTGGACAACGAAACGAAGGAAATTCGGCTAGTGCATCTCCTTGTTCCTCATCTTTCAAAAATTTTCAAGGGGGACAACAAGCACAAAATGTGCAAGTTTATCAAAAGGGGCCAAATGGCCGCAGGGCTTGGGCAGAAGTAACAGCTACCAATATGGGGAATTACAACAAGTCTTCCAAGAAGAAAACGTGGAGGAAATGGAAAAACTAACTTTTTCTTCAGGTACACCTGATGCTTGTAGTTATACAATAGTAAACTTGTCGTCACAATTTTTAGATGCTACTACTTGTGAAGTTTTGAGCAAGGCTTGGAATTTTATTCCATCTAGTAGATCAAATAAATGTGATGTTATTAACGGGCTGAGAGACTTTACTAGAAAATTAAATTTCAAATTATTGTTTAAAAATAGTGACAGCATTTCTAGCAATATGTTCAGAAAACCAAGCATTTACAACCCTCCATTGAGAAAAGAATTGGAGATTTTTCTCAGCATTACTGAACTTCAAATAATTGAGTTGGACAATCACAGCAGCTTCAAATATTTCCATATGACTGACAATGAGCGCAAGTTGTTTTATGATTTGGTTAATGATGATAAATTACTTATTAGTAAGGCTGACAAAGGGAATGCATTAGTAGTGTGTGATATGGACTACTATGACAAAAAATGTACTGTTTGTTGGCTGATGATATTTTTTATGAAAAAGTCAATTTCTCTGCAGTTAAAAAATCTTATGGTTTCATTGATGCATTAGTGGAGGAATGATTCTACACAGGTAGGATAACTGATGATATTAAAAAATACATTTACAATGCATCACCCAGATTTAGTAACATTTTTGGGTTAGCCAAGATCCACAAAAATTTGGATGATCCCCCATTCAGACCTATTGTAGCTAGTGAAGGAACAAAAACTGAAGCTATCTCCATTTTTGTTGACAAACATTTGCAAAGGGTAGCTGGGAAAGGCATTGCCTATATCAAAGATACTTTTTATTTTGCTAACTCTATAAAAGATGTTTACATTATTGATTCTGACCTACTAGTTACCCTGGATATAAAATCATTGTATACAGTCATTCCCAATGAAGAGGGAATGGAAACAGTTAGGTTAGAACTTTTGTGTTCAGGACTTTTTTCTAACAGGCAGGATGGAGTTGGTGGAGAAGAGTGTCAGGAGTGATTTGTGACAGACGAGTACCAGTAAGAGTGAAAGGGAAGGCCTACAAGAGGGTGGTGAGACTAGCTATGCTGTATGGGTTGGAGACAGTGACATTGACAAAAAGGCAGGAGTCAGAGCTTGACATGGCAGAGTTGAAGATGTTAAGATTTCCACTGGGTGTGACGAGGATGGACAGGATTAGGAGTAAGTATATTAGAGCGTCAGCCCAGGTTGCAAGGTTTGGAGACAAAGCGAGAGAGGCAGAGTATATTGGGAAAAAAAGATGCTATGGATGAAGCTGACAGGTAACAGGAAAAGAGGAAGGCCTAAGATAATGTTTATGGATGTGGTGAGAGAGGACAGTCAGGTGGTTGGTGTGACAGAGCAAGATGCAGAGGACAGGTAGAAATGGAAACAGTTGATCTGCTGTGGTGACCCCTAATGGGAGCAGCCAAAAGAAGAAGAAGAAGACCATTAGTTTACTAATGGAGATGTTGGGCATCATTCTTAGTTACAACTATTTTATGTTTAAGGAGGATTTCTATCATCATAAAAATGGAGTGGCAATAGGTGCAGCAATGGCATCCAGTTATGCTAATATCTTTATGAATGGTTGGGAGAAAATGCACATTTTTATTGATGCATTTAAAAACAACATGTTTTGCTACAAACGTTTTATTGATGATTTGTTTATTGTATGGAGAGGGGGCATTGAATCCCTAAATACCTTCTTAGCATATATTAATGGGGTCTGTACTTATTTGAAGTTTACATCGGTATGGGATGACAAGAGTATCTCATATTTGGATGTGATAGTGTACAAAGAAAAAGGCAAATTGTTAACTAAAATTAACAAAAAGAATGTACAGAATAATACTTATTTTCACTTTTCTAGCATGCATCCCAAGTATATGAAAGAAAATATTATAAAAGGTCAATTGATGAGGGCTCATCAACTAACTTCAGGGGATGTTGATTTTCTCAACGGAGGCACAGATATATGTCGCAAATTTACAGCTAGAGGTTATTCTAAAGATTTGGTTAAGAGCAAATTTGAAGAAGTGAAAGAAGTTAGAAATAACTTCAGAGTGCCTCCAAAGAAAAGTAGGATTAGAGACTACAGGACTGCTATGCAAATCTCCACCAGTGTGGATTCAGAAGCTATAAAACAGATTATTAAAACCAACTGGAAAATACTGAAAAGCAATGAAGAGGTTCACAAGGCAGATGTCCATGCTTTGTGCACAAAAAAAGGAAGAGCTTTAAAAAACTTTTTCAAAGCCAACCTAATGTTGGGCCTTCCAGTATGGGTGGTAGGATGAAGAAATGTTTTGCATGCAGTTTTTGTGATTTAATTTATGATGAAATTAAAGTAATTACTATTAATAATTTTAAGATCAAAATTAACAACATTTACACATGCAAATCTAATTATGTTGTTTAATTAATAGTTTGTAAATCCCGTGGGGCATTTTATGTAGGTCGTACTTGCAGGGAATTATTTAAGAGAATGTATGAACACAAAAGATCTGTGGAGACTGGCAATGACAACAATGCTTTAGGTAAACATTACAAAATGGGTGATTGCACAATTGATTTCAAATTTGTGGTTTTGGGAACTATTACTGATTATGAAACAAAGTTTAATGCAGATGAAGAGCTTGGATGGTTGGAATATATGAGACAGGTTAGGTTGAATGCCTGCTATCCTCCAGGGCTAAACAGCATAGAAGATTTTGTAGCTTATTTGAAGAGGAATAGGTAAAAACATTAAACCTGTATGGCCATGTGATGTGGAGTTTTAATATTTAAGTGAATTATGGTGTTATTTTAAATTCAGTCTGATGAAGTCTTGTTTGTTAGAAGACAAAAGTGCTTACTGGATTTTATTATCTTTCTTACTTTTGTTATTAAAAGTGCAGTTTGGTTTATTACCAAGTTTCATTATTTTTACATAACTAGTTTGTTACACTATAGTAATTGCGCAGTTATCGCAAGTGCCATGGAGCTTATATGTCAGAGAGCTCTCCAAAGGTATCTTTGAAGGTGAGTGGCATCAGCAGTAGTACTAAAGAAAGGGTAAGGGAAGTGTTGTGAGTGTGAAAGGCCACAAAATTAGGTCTCTACAAAGACACTCTCTCACCCAACCGCATTCATTTTTACAGTTGCCATAATCTGGATTAGAACTCCTACATAACTAGTTTATTACACCATAGCATTACACAGTGATCATAAGCACTATGGAGCTTATATGCTGAAGAGCTGTCCAAAGATATATTTGAAGGTGAGTGACATCAGCAGCAGTGCTAAAGGAGGTGTAAGGGAAGTGTTGTGAGTATGAATGGCCACAAATTCAGGTCTCTACAAAGACACACACACTCACTCACCCAAACATTTTCATAGTTGCCAGGACTGGGATTAGAACTCCGACTTAACTAATTTGCTACACTACAGTACTACGCAGTTATAGCAAGCACCACAGAGCTTATATACTGGAGAGCTGTCCAAAGGTACCTTTGAAGGGGAGTGACATCAGCAGCAGTGCCAAAGGAGGGGTAAGGCAATGTTGTGAGTGTGAATGGCCACAAAATCAGGTCTCTACAAAGTCACACACACTCGCTCACGCAATTATTTTCATAGTTGCCAAGACTGGGATTAGAACTCCCACTTAACTAATTTGCTACACTACAGTACTATGCAGTTACAGCAAGCACCACAGAGCTTACACACAAGAGAGCTGTCCAAAGGTACCTTTGAAGTGGAGTGACATCAGCAGCAGTGCTAAAGGAAGGGTTGTGAGTGTGAATGGCCATGAAATCAGGTCTCTACAAAGACACACATACACTTTCCCACCTAAACGCACACATTTTCACAGTTGGCAGGACTAAGATTAAAACTCCTACTTAAATAGTTTGCTACACTATAGTATCAATTACACAGGTATCACAAGCACCACAGAGCTTATATGTTAAAGAGCTGTCCGAAGGTATATTTGAAGGTGAGTGACAGCAGCAGTGCTAAAGGATGGATAAGGGAAGTGTAATGAGTGTGAATGGCCTCAACCACATTCATCTAGAAACACACACACACACACACACACACACACACACACACACACACACACACACACACACACACACAACTTTACATTTGACAGGACTGAGATTACAACTGCTACATGGATACTTATGTGTACTGTAGTGCTACACAGTTATCACGAGCACCACTGAGACTATAGGGGTGAGGGCAAACAAAAGGAATTTCTACAGTGAATGACATCAGCACATCATGTGATATAAGCCAATGGGATGTGTACTGGGTGGGAAAGGCCTCATAATGGGATTCTCTCCATTTCTGTCTTTCTCTCTCTTCCCCATGTCTCTGTGTGTGTATGTTTGACATATTATATTATGTTGGCCTTAGATATGTGTGAGTATGTGTGTGTGTGTGTGTGTGTGTGTGTGTGTGTGTGTGTGTGTGTGTGTGTGTGTGTGTGTGTGTGTGTGTGTGTGTGTGTGTGTGTGTGTGTGTGTGTGTGTGTGTGTGTGTGTGTGTGTGTGTGTGTGTGTGTGTGTGTGTGTGTGTGTGTGTGTGTGTGTGTGTGTATCTGTAGTCCACTGTGTTGTCAGACATGGGCTTCATTTCTCTAAGTGTAGGAGCATGCCCAGTATGACCTTCTATATTGAGTGTATGCATCCATTCCAGGGAGGGTTGGACTCCAGTTCAGGGTTTTGTGTGCTACAGCTACACCTAGCAAACTGTTTCTGCAGAATATCTGTAGATAGGTTGCCAATATGGAGGCACAATGGGTATAACATACGGGGGATACTGTAACTATTGCTCTCTGTGCTGCTTGTGTAACATGGTTGGTTGTAGCATAGATTTTCTGACATATGTACTGTTTTACACTGTGATGTATCATGTCATCAACTACTGACTTTTATCATTCTTTGCTCACAGTTATTTACCAGGAAATACAAGATGAGGGAAGCTGAGACCAATATTCTGAGATATATAGACTACACATTCTGGCACACTCCTGCTATTGTGGAGGGGTAGCTACAGACAATAGACTGCTGGTTCTGTGTAAATGGTCCAGCACCTTGTTAGTATGCTGGCTGGGGATTCCCTTCTTGTGCTATTCTCAACTTAACGGAATGGCCATATCCTGCTGAAGTTATACCTCTCAGCTGTACAGATACACCCATGTTATCCAGAGGCAGGAATCATATATCTGATCAGTTTACCTTCACGTTGTGGTTTGCAAGCAGTTTTGTGGCTATTCATTCATGGATTTGCAGTCAGGGGGTAGTATGGGAGGACATTAGTGTTTCAGACTTCACACTCTCCATGACATCCATGCTTCTACACCCCCCCTTCTGTTATTCTCTCCTCTTCCTAACATTATGTAAGCAATATCTCAGAGGTATCGCTATAGCTGGGCCTTTATCCCAATAGTATTTATGGCCCAGTCCACGGTCCTTGCAGTAGGACATGGAGAGGCATGCTACTGGTATTTGTCAACATGGCCTTGCATTTGTTTTCTGTTTACTGTGGTTGGTTTTTAGTTAGGTCCCCCTGACATTCTGTACATTGGCACTATGCGTGAGGCATGGGCCTTTGCCTTTTGAGAGTGCTGCAGGCCATCTGTAGCAGGCCAGTGCATTCTGTCAGTCATACTTTCTCAGGCTGCAAGCCAGTGGATTACCCTGGGGTGACAGTGGCGAGTGGTTGAGGTATTCCTGTCAATCCTTGCTGTTCATACTGATCCATGGGTCTGGATGTGGTCAGGTAGCTGCTTACAGCTAGGGACACACCTGCATTGGACACTTATTCAGCATGCAGCATCATTTATGTATTTCCATACAGAGATGGGTTCATGTTGCACTAATTCCCTACAGCAAGGCTATAACCTGTAATAAACCTGTGGCTGATGGTGGGGTGAGCTGGGTGCATGCGTGATATGGAAGCTACTTGCACCTGACTCACAATTATACCTGGGACATTCCCATTATGCTGGCTTGTGTGTGGACATGGGCAGCCTGTTGTCACTTTATTACTATGCCTTTTGTGGTCTGCCAGTGATTGGCCAGACTACCAGTATTCCATACTAGGGGGACAACTAATGTGATGCTAACCTCTGTATATAATTCCAAACTTGTGTGCAGTTGACAGTTACTTTATATCCACTCTGTGTAGGTTACTTCCACCTGTATACTGTTACTATGTATGGGCCCCTGTTCATGGCATGTCCAGCTTTCCGACAGTGACAGATATTGACATCTGGACAGTGAATATGTACAACTGCTGACATGGGTGTAGCTGAGAAGCAGTGTGGTTGGCACTGCAGTTGTTGGAACATTGGCCCTGCCATCCACTGTATTGTACCTAGGCCACTGAGACAGAATCATCCAGGCCCACATTTTGACCATTTCCAGGCAATATTGACCATACAACAAATTTACCAGACTGACCCCTGTATATTGTACATATGCAACAATGTAGAATGGGACACCTCTGGCAATCTGTGATCCAGTGATATTACTCCTTAAACTTACATGTTACTGCATTTCCACATGGGATTGTGGGGAGAGAGTGAACACCTGAAGACTTTAAACATTTGCAATGACTATACTGGTATTTCAGTTACTCTGTTGGCTTCCATTTAATTTTGTATTGTGACCTATCAAGCAGAAAGGAGGCATATCAGTAGATAACACATGTTAGAACTTAATGGCATAAATTTCAGTTTCAGACTTCTTACCCCTCAGAACTAAAATGCAACTGCCAGACCTGTTGTAGTATGTCTGCATAGGTCTAGTGGGGGGCTGTTCACCATTGCCATCATGTGGGGGGCCTTAGCCCGGCCTTTCTTTATGGTCATCTACACCTGTCCTGCTGGGTGAGGCTGGTGGTGGCTATGTGACCCTCATTGACATCTATGTATGTATATCACCTGTTGACACCCACAGATATTTGAGCCATCATATGTACTGAGGTGGGAGCTGTCACCTTGTGTGGTGCTGCCTATTCTGTTGAAACCAGTATTTTTTATGAATTTCCTGCTGTCCCATATAGCTGTCAGCTGTCTGCTGCTGTCCCATTCAGCCACCCAATTCCCTTGCATGCTTGCATCCATATCATACATACAAGTATGAGAACATACTACTCCATTCAGTAATTGATAGGAAGTGTGACTTATCTTGCTGCTGGGACAGTATTGAGGACGGTGCTGGAGGGATGACTATGTCAGATGCAAGTAGTACACTCACTATACATGGTAAAGCACAGGTAGTGTCATGTTTGGCATCATTTTTACTGTATGTGCAAGTCGGAGAGAGGTATCAGTCCCTGGGTCCCTACAGTGTCAGTGTGTTTGCTATGATTGCCTCTTTGCCAAGGCATGGGCATACTGGGCATGCCTCCTTCTTCCTACAGGGCCAGGCTCAGGATGCTCCTCCTCCGAGTCCCTCTGTGCCTGTTCTGGCCTTGGCAATGGTGGGGGGCTGTGTGGCCCTGCCCCATGCTGTTCCTTCTGTAGCTGTTTCCGGAGGATCATATTGTGTAGCATGGCACATGCTATGTCCATTTGTGCACATAGGTTCATAGGGTCATACTAGGCTATCTGCCCTAGGGCATTTATAAGCCTAGCCAGAGTGTGTTTGGCTTTCGCCACCCATTTTAAATTAATTTTGCTATGCCCTTTTTCGAGGTTAGTATACTGTGCCTCTGTCTAACAGTGACACAGAAGTGATACCTGGGGTAAACCTACGATCCCCCATCCACTCATCAAGATTCCTCTTGAAGAGAGTCAATGAGGGACTCTGCCTAACCTGGACTGGGATTTTATTCCAGAGTGAAGGGAGCCTCTGGGTTATGAATCTGTCCTTCCAGCATGTCCTATTTATTTCAGTGCTGAGGTTCAAGTCTCTCAAGTGTGTAGCTCGATGGGATTTGGATTTTCTGAGGTGCAGCATGTCCATTAATTCCGGGTTGAACTTGGCTTTATATGTCAGGCACAGATCACCTCTGAGCAGGCGGTATGCCACTGAGTAGAGCTGGAGTTTCTTTAAACGGGCAGCATATGGCATCTGTTTAAGCCCTTTGATCCTCTTGGTGAGGTACTTTTGGGGTCTTTCCAGTTGCTGCAGGTGTCTGGTAAGGTACATCCCAAAAGGGGCATTGTACTCACTTATGGGCCTGATGAGGGATGAGTAAAGAGGCACGATGACCTCCCCTGATCTATATGTGAATCCCTTTATGATTAGGTGGGCTATATAAAATGTTTTTCTAACCACTTTGACAACGTGGTTGTCAAATGAGAGATTGCTATCAACTTGGGTCCCCAGGTCCGTAATTATTTCTTCCGTACTTAATGGATTATCACCTATGTGGTAATTTGTGGGCACTTTGTTTTTACCAAAGGGGATGACTATACACTTTTTGGCTTTTAGCTTAAGGCCATGGCTCTGGCACCAGTTGTCTGTTTCTATGAGGCCCTTTTGGAGGATGCTTGTGTCAGCTGGAGAGTCCATTATGGCGCCTAGTTTGCAGTCATCTGCGAACTTGGTCAGCCACAGTCCTTCCGTGTTGACCTGTACCTCCGAGAAATATATACCGAACAAGAGAGATCCCAGGACTGAGCCTTGTGGGACACCACTTGTAACTGGTTTGGAGTCTGACATGGCTCCGGCAATTCTAACCATGTGGGCTCTGTCCTTGAGCCAGTTTGCAACCCATCTAGTGACACAGGGGTTTATATTTAAGCTGGTGAGTTTATCTATATTGTCCAAGTGGGGTATTGTATTGAAGGCTTTTGCAAGGTCCAGGTAGGCTGTGTGGACCACCTTCCCCTCGTCAATGGCCTTGGTGACTGTTTCAAAGAAATCGACCAGGTTTAAGAGGCAGGATCTGCCCTTAACAAAGCCGAACTGGGTAGGATCCAGTGTCTGTAGGTCCCCAATATCTTTATTTATGAGGTCCATGATGATCCTTTCCATAGCTTTGCAGACCAAGCTAGTCAGGCTTATGGGGCGATAGTTTCCAGGATCCATTGAGGCACCACCTTTGTGGAGAGGGTCCACTGTTGCTGTACGCCACTCTTCGGGTACATAACCTGTAGTAAGGCTGAGATTGAACAGGAGGAGGAGCATCCTGAGCCTGGCCCTGTAGGAAGAAGGAGGCATGCCCAGTATGCCCATGCCTTGGCAAAGAGGCAATCATAGCACACACACTGACACTGTAGGGACCCAGGGACTGATACCTCTCTCCGACTTCCACATACAGTAAAAGGGATGCCAAACATGACACTACCTGTGCTTTACCATGTATAGTGAGTGTACTACTTGCATCTGACATAGTCAGCCCTCCAGCACCGTCCTCAATTCTGTCCCAGCAGCAAGGTAAGTCACCCTTCCTATCAATTACTGAATGGAGTAGTATGTTCTCATACTTGTATGTATGATATGGATGCAAGCATGCAAGGGGATTGGGTGGCTGAATGGGACAGCAGCAGTCAGATGACAGCTATATGGGACAGCAGGAAGTTTTATGTTTTGGTTTAGCTCTTCTTAGAGTTCATGTAGAACGCAGCCCGGGACACCTTCTGGTCCCATTGATGCTTTGTTTTTTGCTTTGGAGAGGACGGCTCTTACCTGAGCATCTGAGATGTCAGGGGGGCAGCACTCTGCTGGGATAGATATTTGCCCTTTTGGTGGAGAGGGGGGGGGTTTGTGCTGAACCTGTCAGCTAGGATGTTGGCAATGTCTGTGGGTTTGGTGTATTTTTTGTCATTTTGGACTAATTCTGAGCATATCTGGGAATTCCCACCCAGGTTCCTAACATAACTAAAGAAAGCCTTGTGATTATCCTTAGTGTCCTGTGCAATTTTTCTCTTGAAGCTGGCCTTAGACGATTTTATGAGTGCCCATAGTTTTTTGCTAATACTGATCAGAGATGCCTTCCCTTTTGGGATTTTGCTCTATCATGTAGTAGCTTCCTCCTTCTATTGTATAGTTTGTTTATGGCTGGGGTCCACCAGACAGGACGCCTGCCTTTGGAGGATTGGGTCTTGGTTTTATTTGGGATTGCATGATCCATGCATTCCTGAAGGTGTTCATAGAATGCATTTATAAAGGATTCTGCGGTCTGGGCCATATTTTCCACAGGCCCGGGGGCTTTAAAGGATTCTACCTCGGTTTTGAGGAGTGTGAAATTTGCTTTAGAGAAGTTTTTCACTGTGGTTTTCTAGGCAGGGAGTGGGGTCGGGATGTGAATATCCAGTGAGATTAGTTTATGGTCTGATCTTACCAGTGAGGGATACACTTCTGGTCTGGAACATAGAGTCCCCATGTTGGTGATGATCAGGTCCAGTATGTTTTCCCCTCTTGTGGGAGTGGTAACAAGTTGTTCCATAGCATTTGAGTTTATAAATTCTAGGAACCTTTGGGCTAGGGTGTTGGAGCTAGAGTAATGCTCCCAGTCTATGTTTGGGTAGTTGAAGTCACCCAATATAATGGTGTTTGGAGTGACCTTCATATTTTCCAGTGTTCTTAGGAAGGCCAAGTGGGGTTCCTGGGTTTGGGAGGATGGTCTGTAGCAGGTTATAAACTGGAAGGCAGTTTTACCCACTGTTAGTTGCACATGGATAGTCTCTGATGCTTCGTGCTGTGCCACCAACCTGGAGGTGTTGGTATCTTTGACGAATATTGATACTCCCTCCTTTGTGGTTTGGTCCAAGTTTTGGGGCCGAAAAGCATGGTATGAGGTATAACCTGGTAGTGCTGGGGTGCTCTCGGGATCCTTGAACCAAGTTTCTGTTACTGCACAGATATCAATGTTCTCCATGCTAAGGACAGTTTCGAGTGCATGCATCTTGAGGTTTAGACTTCTGGCATTGAGTAGCACTACTCTTAGTTTCTTATCCCTTGTGATACCTATGGAGGTGGGTTTGTCTTTTGAGCCTTGCCTACAAAAGGCACTATGGGGGTAGCGAGAGCCTTTGCCAATATCCGAAAGCCCAGGGGTGATAGGTGCAAGCTGTCCCTAGCGAAGCATTGTGGCTTGTCGAGCATGTCATCCCAGGCTGACAGGCATTGGATCCCCTTTGAATGACACAAATACTTAAGCCAATTGTTGAAATTGATCATCTTGTCTTCATATTGTGGCATCATTCTTGGTGAGGGTAAGATGCTACTCAAGGTCAGGGTCATACCAACCTGGGCTACATGCTCAGAGCTCCTCTATGTCTCTTTTCATGTAGTCCAGGAAGGTACATCTCAGGTCATTCACACCAGCATGGACAATGACTGAGTCATATTTGTACTTGCCTTGGAGTGACCTGAGTGCTTGTGTTATGTGGCGGATCCTAGAGCCCGACAGACAGCTCACCGTGACTTTCTCCTTGTTCAGCCTGGTGAGTGGGATGTCAGTGTGCCTGACGATAGTCACCTATTACAAGTGTATCAGGTGTGTTGTTTAGCCTTAAGGGCTGTGACTGTTCGGCACACTGGCTTTGTGATCTATGTGTTGCACGTGTTTTGTTTTTGGGTAGCGGTTGCTTGGGTGTCTGCTTTGGAGGTCTCTGCTGCTTAGGCAGATTTTTATTTAGAGCCTCCGAGTATGTTTTTGTGTGTTTATGTGTTTGGTTTGCTATCGTGGTAGGTCTGTGTGAGACTGGAATTGTAGTGAGTGTGGTTTCCTTCTCCTCCTGACTGGTTACGCCAGTACTGAGTTGAGAGAGCTTAGCCTCCAGTTTGGCTATATGGTTGCATCTCTCACATGTGTTGGAATTTGTTGGGAGGAGGAGAGGGTTGTCTGTGTACATGAGGCAGTTGTAACATTGCCTCAAGATTCCCAGATTCACCAGCTGGACCGGAGAGGAGATTGACAAATGACGTTTGGACATGCTAGAATAGTATTGGGAATTCCTTTATAATTGAAAAAAGGGCCAATGGGGAACAAGGTACTCATGGGGAGTTTGTGAGGGTGTATTGCTTTTAATTTTTTAGTGCTGACTTATATAATTGCTTTAGTTAGCAAGTGTCAGGTAACTTAAATGCAATGTGTTACAGGTAACTTAAATGCAAAAACGACAAACAGTAACTTTCTTTCAAGTGAAATAAGGAAATAAGTACAGTAAGCAATGCAGCTATCACTATGGATCCACAGAAGCTCTGAAAAGCCACGGTTTAGGTGGACTTAGCATTTCAGGGAAATAGCATGCAAACAAACAAACAACAAGCATACAAACAAAGCTAGATTCAGCAGGCCTGGATCTAGTCTATGCTACAGCAAACAAGGTGTACCAGCTTCAGTAAAAAACAGTTCAAATATGCAGGCACTATAAGCCTTTAACCAGAAATTCCCAGCTCAGAAGGGCAGAGTCCAGCCTCTCTTCCCCCAAGAGTGCAGACCATGAACCTTCTTAATGTAAAATAACTGGCCTGAAGCCCAAGTGCTTAAATCAGAACTAATACACTTTTAGAATAACAGACACTGAGCCTTCAATCAGCAGTTCCCAACTTAGAAGGATGTAAGCTACCTGTCCTGCCACCACAGTGCAGGCCACAAACCTTCCTAATGTAAAACAACTGGTCTGAAGCCCAAGTGCTGAATCCAAAAGACTTAGAATGATAGCTACACTTTAATCAAGTTACTACCAAGCAGTAATAAATACAATTGAATACTTTAAATAATGCCTGGATTAGTGCTCAAGTTATACAAACAAAGCTAGATTCAGCAGGCCTGGATCTAGTCTATGCTACAGCAAACAAGGTGTACCAATTTCAGTAAGAAGCAGTTCAAATATGCAGGCACTATAAGCCCTTTAACCAGAAATTCCCAGCTCAGAAGGGCAGAGTCCAGCCTCTCCTCCCACAAGAGTGCAGACCATGAACCCTCTTAATGTAAAATAACTGGCCTGAAGCCCAAGTGCTTAAACCAGAATTAATACACTTTTAGAATAACAGACAATGAGCCCTCAATCAGCAGTTCCCAACTTAGAAGGATGTAAGCTACCTGTTCTGCCACTACAGTGCAGACCACAAACCTTCTTAATGTAAAACAACTGGTCTGAAGCCCAAGTGCTTAATCCAAAAGACTTAGAATGACAGCTACACTTTAATCAAGTTACTACCAAGCAGTAATAAATACAATTGAAAACTTTAAAGAATGCCTGGATTAGTGCTCATGTTATACAAACAAAGCTAGATTCAGCAGGCCTGGATCTAGTCTATGCTACAGCAAACAAGGTGCACCAATTTCAGTAAGAAGCAGTTCAAATATGCAGGCACTATAAGCCTTTAACCAGAAATTCCCAGCTCAGAAGGGCAGAATCCAGCCTCTCCTCCCACAGGAGTGCAGACCACGAACCCTCTTAATGTAAAATAACTGGCCTGAAGCCCTAGTGCTTAAACCAGAATTAATACACTTTTAGAATAACAGACACTGAGCCCTCAATCAGCAGTTCCCAACTTAGAATTATGTAAGCTACCTGTTCTGCCACTACAGTGCAGACCACAAACCTTCTTAATGTAAAACAACTGGTCTGAAGCCCAAGTGCTTAAACTAAAAGGCTTAGAATGAGTTACACCAAGCAGTAATAAATACAATTGAGTACTTTTAAGATAATGCAAAAGCAAAATAAAGTAGGAAGAAACACAAATACAATAAAAGCAGATACATTTTTTTTTTTTTGAGTGAGCAAATGAGATGGGCCCAGGAGGAGTATCCAAGTGCAAATTTACTAGAGGGGCAGGCAGTTTCAAAGCCACCAAGACAAAAACAGGGAGGGTGGGTGGGGACCTACTGAAAAAACAGTCACAACTTCCAGCTAGATATTGCTCAGTGCAACACAAACAAATTACTTTAACTTGTGTATTATTTGATAAAAGTGCAGATAAAACATTACTTAACTCCACTTATGCATTCAGTTGATTGTGTGCAGGTCTTAGCTGGCCAAAGCTCACAGTTTAAACAGAAAATAATTCACTGTACCACTTGTATAAGACAGAAACTGAATAACAATGAAGTAAACTACCCCCATCCACTTATCACTGGCTATGCAGTTTTTTTAACAAGCCTTAACTGAAAATACCACTTGTATAAGACCTACTGAAAAACAGTCACAACTTCCAGCTAGATATTGCTCAATGCAACACAAACAAATTACTTTAAATCGTGTATTATTTGATAAAAGTGCAGATAAAAATTTACTTAACTCCACTTATGCGTTCAGTTGATTGTATGCAGGTCTTGTACTTCAAGGCTCCACTGGATATGTCAAGGCAGTGGAACCATGACTAGAGCATCCCAAAAACATGCTCTACTATGATCCTGGTTTGTGCGTGTGCCTCATTATGGTGCTCTTGTTCAGGTGTGTGTCCATTTCTGATGGGTGTCATCAGCCATGGCTCCAGTGCATAACCAGCATCCCCCACTAGATGGCCATATGGGATATCCTCCCTGTCAAACACCTGATACAGCTTTGAGCGATGCCAGATGTGGGAGTCATGATAGCTTCTAGGGCTGCCAGCACACACACTCATAATAATGCCCTGGACATCGCACATGACTTGGCAGTTGATAGAGGGGAAGCCCTTGCGGTTTATGTAGACCCTACCCTGCTGACTGGGTGGTGCTTTGATGTGGATGTGCATGCAGTCTATAGCACCAACTACCTCAGGGTATTCTGCTACATGGTGGAAGAGACGCATACTTCTGGTCAATGCCTCACGGGTGGTGGGGAAATATATGTGCTCATTGGCATATGGTGTCATGGCTTCCAGGAACTGGTGAAGTACCCTGGATGCTGTTGCCTGTGAGACCCCCATGATATATCCAGTTGGTCTTTGGAAGGTACCTGTGGCTAGTATTCTTAAGCCTATACATACCTTGGTATCCACTGGGATGGGTTCCCCTCTATTAGTTCTGTGTGTGGGGTGTGGCCGGCCCAGCTCAACAATTTGCTGTAGAATGCCCCTGTCCACCCTATAGTGCTCCACTATCTCCAACTCATGTAGGCCCTCATAGGTTACCCTGGGTCCTTACACTCTTCTCCTCCTCCTCACTGTGGGTCATTTGTCAGCATTCTCCTCCTCACCACCCTCAGTCTCTAGCACATATTGATGGAGTAAAGCAGCTGCAGCCTCTAATATTTTTAGTTAGTTTTGCCAGTTAAAAATCCCCCGTCTGTGTAAACCAGTGGTGTAGAGTTTGTGGGAAAAAGCAGTCTGCAGGATGTTTGCATAGTTTATAGTAGTGTGCTGGGCTTCTGTATGTCTAATTGGTTGATTCTGATACATTCCACCTGCCAGCTATGCTAGTTCTCCTTGATTACCTTCCTACTGCTGTTTCCCCTTCCCACTTCCTCCCTATTTAAGCCCTGAGGCACGCCATGCATACCCATTGCTTAAATGTAAACAGTTCTGTTATTTCCTCTGCTTTTTTTTTTTAGGCCTGCTGCGTGCAGTGCACATCCCTGTAGGGTAATGTAAGCACTTTTAATCTGAAATGGCCCTCCCTAGATGCGAACATGCTCTGCATTTCATGGAATAAGACAGTACATCCTCAGACACACACGCCCTTCCTTAGCTGTGCTTAGCTAAGGGCAAACATAGGCCACAGAGCTACAATGAGCTTACAGCAAGCATGACACACCCCCTTATGAAGTCATTCAGCTGTTATACTTGCACTGTTGTATTGCTGCACTACACGGTTAGGTACAAGCTGACACTTTGTGGAAATCTGTGATTCAGTATAACTACCCTCATTTGCATACCCCAGTGTGTAAGTCCTTAGTTACCATCCTTAGCCACACAGCTCCCCACCATTGCCAAGGCCAGCACAGTCACAGAGGGACTTGAAGGAGGAACATCCTGAGCCTGCCCCTGTAGACAGAAGGAGGCATTCACAGTATACCCAGACCTTGGCAAAGAGGCAACACATAGCACACACACTGACACTGTAGGGACCCAGGTACTGATACCTCTCTCCAACTCACACAGACAGTAAAATGGATGCCAAACATGACACTGCCTGAGCTTTACTGTGTACAGGGAGTGTACTATGTGTATCCAACATAGTCAGCCCTCCAGCACTGTCCTCACTACTGGCCCAGCAACAAGGTAAGTCACTCTTCTTATCAATTATGGAATGGAGTAGTATGTTCACATACTTGATTGTAGGATATGGATGCAAGCATGCAAGGGAATCGGGTGGCTGAATGGGATAGCAGCAGACAGCTATATGGTTCAGCAGGAAATTCATAACAAAAACTAGTGTCAGCATACTAGGCAGCACTACACAAGGTGACAACCTCCACCGCAGTACATGTGATGGCCCAAAGAACTGTGGGTGTCAACAGGTCACACACACGGATGTCAATGAGTCACACATCCACCACCAGCCTCACCCAGCAGGACAGGTGTGGATGACTATGAAATAGGCTGGGCTAAGGCTCCCAAATGATGGCAATGGTGAACAGCCCCCCACCAGACCTACACTGACATACTACAACAGGTCTGGCAGTTGCATTCCAGTTCTGAAGGGTAAGAAGTCTGAAACTGAAATATATGCTATTAGGATCTAAAATGTGTACTCTATTAATATGTCTCTTGTCTGCATGATAGGTCATAATACAATATGAAATGGAAGCCAACAGAGTAAGCAAAATACCAGTACAGTCATTTCAAATGCTAAAGTCTGCAGGTGTGCACCCTCCACAATCCCATGCAAAAATGCAGTAACAGATGGCCTGCAGCACTCTCAAATGGCCTACAGTCCTCTGGCAAAGGCCCGTGCCTCACTATAGTGCCAATGTATGGAATGTCAGGGGGTCCCAACTAACAACCTAACAGTAAAGAAAAAACAAATGCAAGGCCATGTTGACAAATGCCAATAGCATGCCTCCCCATGTCCTACTGCAAGGACTCTGGATCAGGCCATAAATACTACTGGGATAAAGGCCCAACTATAGAGATACCTCTCAGATATTGCTTACATAATATTAGGTGGAGGAGAGAATAACAGAGGGGGGCTGTAGAAGCATAGATGTCATGGAGTGTGTGAAGTAAACAAAGAAAATACCAGCTGGATAACCACGACTGTTGACAACATTTTAATAAAGTGTGTGAAGTCTGAGGCACCAGAGTCTGCCTATACTACTCTCAACTGCAAGCCCATGAAGGAATAGCCGCAAAACCACTTGTAAACCACAATATGAAGGTAAACTGACCACACATATAAGTCCTGCCTCTGGATAACCTGGGTGTATCTGTACAGCTGAGAGGTATGGCCCCAGCAGGATATGGACATTCCGTGAAGTTGAGAAAAGCACAAGAAGGGGATCCCCAGCCAGCATAACAAGGTGCTGCACCATTTACACAGAACCAGCCGTCTATTGTCTGCAGCTACCCCTCCATAATGGCAGGAGTGTGCCAGAATGTGTAATCTATGCCTCAGAATATTGGTCTCAGCTTCCTTCATCTTGTATTTCCCCTGGTAAATAACTGTGAGCAAAGAATGATAACTGTCAGACATTGATGACATGATACATCACAGTGTAAAGCAGTACATATGTCAGAAAATCTATGCTACAACCAACCATGTTACACAAGCAGCACAGACAGCAATAGTTACAGTATCCCCTGTATGTTAAACCCATTGTGTCTCCATATTGGCAACCTATCTGCAGATATCCTGCAGAAACAGGTTGTTAGGTGTAGCTGTAGCACACAAAACCCTGAACTGGAGAACAACCCTCCCTGGAATGGATGCACACACTCAATATAGAAGGTCATACTGGGCATGCTCCTACACTTAGAGAAATGAAGCCCATGTCTGACAACACAGTGGACTATAGATATCTGTTATTCACAGATGTCTGTGCACACACACCAAATTGTACACCATTTATACTTCACACACACACAAACACACATTGGATAGGAGTACACACACATATCTAAGGCAAACATAATATAATATGTCAAACATACACACACAGGGATATGGGGAAGAGAAAGACAGACAGCGACAGAGAGAATCCCATTATGAGGCCTGTCCCACTCACTACACATCCCATTGGCCTATATCATATGATGTGCTAATGTCATTCACTGTATAAATACCTTTGGTTAATCCTCAACCCTATAGTGTCAGTGGTGCATGTGATAACTGTATAACACTACAGTACAAATAGGTATCCATGTAGCAGTTGTAATCTCAGTCCTGTCAAATATAAAGTTGTGTGTGTGTTTTTCTATATGAATGTGGTTGAGGCCATTCACACCCACTAAATCTCCCTTACCCCTCCTTCAGCACTTCTGCTAATGTCACTCACCTTCAAAGATACCTTTGGACATTTCCCCAGCATATAAGCTCCATGGCATGTATTATACTGTAGTGTAGCAAACTAGTTAGGTAGGAGTTCCAATCCTGATCCTGGCAAATGTGAGTGATTGTGTGAGAGAGTGTGTGTATCCTTGTAGAGACCTGATTTTGTGGTTATTCACACTTACAACACTTCCCTTACCCCTCCTTCAGCACTGCTGCTGATGTGACTCACCTTCAAAGATACGTTTGCATAGCTCTCCAACATATAAGCTCCGTGGCACATGTAATAACTGTGTAATACTATAGTGTAGCAAACTAGTTAGGTAGGAATTCCAATTCTGATGCTGGCAACTGTGTAAATGTGAGTGTTTGTGTGAGAAAGTGCATATATCTTTGTAGAGACCTGATTTTGTGGTCATTCACACTTGCAACACTTCCCTTGCCCCTCCTTTAGCACTGCTGCTGAAGTGAACAAATAGCAGAAAATAGTGGCTTCCAGCAATGAACTCCAAACACTCCAAAAAATAGCGTACAGAATCTTTAATTACCGCTTTCATCAACTGACTTCCTCAGAATGCTTAATACAAAAAGAACACACCCTTAAATACACACTTCAATTAAATAAACAATTAATTAATTAAAAACTAAAATTATATTGCAAAAAAAATGTATTACAAAAAATTAATTTAAAAAAGAAGACAATAATAATTCATTAATAAATCAAGAAGAAAAATGTAGTCCCATAGATCCAGGATTAATTTGTTCTTTGGGAATGAACACTAATATTAATAACATTAAGTCAGTTATAGAAAAAAACTGGAGAGTAATACAGGGAAATAATGACATCTATAAGGTTGTTGGTAATAAACCAAATTTTGTTTATCGAAATAACTATAATATAAAGAAAATGCTTGAACATAACAAGGTGTCATCCATTAAAACAAACACTGTAAAAAAAGGAATGTTTTGCTGTCATAATTGCAAAATATGTAGGTACATTTCTACAGGTTCCTTTATTTCTATCACTACTACAGATAGAATATTGGAGGTTCCAGGATATTTTACTTGTAATTCCCCTGGTGTTGTATATATTGCTCTATGCACAGTCTGTCCCGCATTTTATGTGGGCATGACTACAAGGAGTTTGGGCACACGAATTAAAGAACATTTATACAACATTAAGATTAAAGATCTCAAAAGTGCATTATTTAAACATTCTATTGTCTGCACAAACTTTAAGAAATTTGTTTTTACAATTTTGGAAGCTTGTACACATGATTTAAGGGCTGGTGATTTTAAAAATTATCTTGAACAAAGAGAGACCTTGTGGCAGATAAAATTAAAAGCAGACCAACCACCAGGTCTTAACGAAACAATTAATGTAAAATGCTTTTTAAAGTATAGGAAATTACACATTGACAAACACAATGAATTATTATTGTCTTCTTTTTTAAATTAATTTTTTGTAATATATTTTTTTGCAATATAATTTTAGTTTTTAATTAATTAATTGTTTATTTAATTGAAGTGTGTATTTAAGGGTGTGTTCTTTTTGTATTAAGCATTCTGAGGAAGTCAGTTGATGAAAGCGGTAATTAAAGATTCTGTACGCTATTTTTTGGAGTGTTTGGAGTTCATTGCTGGAAGCCACTATTTTCTGCTATTTGTTCATTTATTTGTCTTGTTTGGCTATTTTACATTTAATCGTTTATCCAGCTAACATGGCAGAAGTGGCTGATGATTCTTTGTTGAATATGACCATTCATTCAACACCGTCGTCGGAAACTGAAAAAATGAACAATTTGTTATTAGCAACGTTATTAGATATTCGAGGATCTCTAAAAACTTTGTTGAACAGATCCAATGGAACCGAAAATGTTATCCAGGCATCAAGTCCGAATGGTTTTGAACAAGAACTGGGAACTGTATTGGAAATCGGAAGTCCCGCCCAAGACAGAGAAGGACTACACGAACGAGAAGCAAAGAGACGTTTGCCGTTTTCCGCTCGTGACAGTAAGACTATGGGTTGTCAGCAGCTGCTAAACCAAGATGAAAATCCTTTTCTTTCTATACGGGAATGCCCTGAACTTTTCCGTCAAGGACCATCAAGTGGTGAACAAGAACATTTAACTAAACTATTAAAAAGGTACAAGTCGCTCCATTTAGAAAACTGTTACTTTAAATATTGTATTGAACTCGGTATAGTACCGAAAGGTTTAAGGTTCTTTAAATGCCCAAACGGAGTTAGTTTGGGTAGTACAATGTTTAACACCCTAGTAGCTTTTTTCAATGAAGCTGGTTTAAATTTTTTAAAGCTGTTAATAGAAAATAATAAACAAAAAATGGGGCTTCTGAGAAATGAAATTACTGAATTTGAAAAACGACTGAGTGGCAACAGTAGTGAAGAAATCTACCGGACATTTTTTTCAAGAGTTACGAAGGAAGTGCAACAGCACTCCCTTGATGTTACTAACAGAAAACAGCAGAAATTAGACCGGGACATTGCTGTATATAAAAATAGAAAAGCATATGATAACTTTGCTACTAATAGAGGTTCCAATGGAAGTGAAAATAAGTACAAAAAAACGACAATGTTTACTTTGGACAAACGCTCTTATAATGACAAAGCCGTGGTTTCACAAGGAAACTACAATATAGGTGCAGCTTCTAATTCAGATAAAGATGTGTATACTGAATGTTTAACACAAGACACTCATAGAAATAATGCTGTTTTTGTAAATGAAGCAACTGACATTATTGCAGAGGATGAACTAGCTGGTTGCAGTAGTGAAGAAAATGTTCAGAATAAAAGGAGGGAAAACAATGGTACTTTAAAACCTAAGGGGACAAGTAAGGAGGGAGTACAAAACAGAAAAACATCTATTAACAGTCATAGTAATAGTAACATCAACAAGAGCACTGTGTTAACACGTAGTAAAACTTTTTTGGGGTCAAACTCGTCAGAGGACGAAATTTAAATGAATGCAATGATTGTTTTAATGTAATTAATTTATCTGAACATACTTTCAGTGAAATTGAAATCAATGTGCTAAAATATGGTTTGAATTTTGTACCTTGTAATAGGGGAAGTTATAGTAGGACAGTAGTTGATATAAAAAAATTCACTAGAAAAATCAATTTAACATATGTTATGCATGGTTTAATGTCTACTGAAAGTGTTTTTTTCAAACCTTCGAGTTATACTCCAAAACTACACAACACGATAAAAGTGTTTGAAGAAATGTGTATAGCTGATATTAATAAGGTGTTTAACACTAAGAACTATTTTGTTGATAACCTTACGAAAGCTGAAAGAAGAGCGTTAGAGAACCTTAGGGGTTTAACCGAGCATTACAGATACATGAAAAGTGACAAAGGCTCCAATATTGTAATTATGGAACAGGAAGTCTATGAAACCAATATGTTAAAAATATTAGGAAATCAAAATGAATATAAGGAAGTTACTATGCTAGATATACAAAGGGCATACCGCTTTATTAATTCCCATCTTTATGAAGCATTAATGTCAGGAGACATGAGTGCTGAACTATATGACTTTTGTACAGTTGAATACCCCAAAATAGGGGTTTTCTTTGGAATACCTAAGACACATAAACAACTTAGTGTTCCTCCATTTCGTCCCATAGTATCTGCCCCCCATTCCATCACCGAAGGAATTTCATTAGTTTTGGATGCTTGTTTGGGGCCATTAGTATCTAAATGTAAGTCTTATGTTAAGGACTCTTGGCACTTTCTAGAAAAACTACGAAAGTTTCAAGAAAAGGGAATTTTTAATCCCAGGACACATATTATTTTTACGTTGGATGTAGTGTCATTATATACCTGTATACCCCATGATGAGGGGGTAGAAGCTATACGATGTTTTTTAACTAACAACACTGCTTTTTCCAATAATAAAATTTCAACTATATGTAACCTCATGGAAATAATATTAGAAAATAATTATTTTTTATTTAAAAATCACTATTTCCAACAAATCAGAGGGGTAGCCATGGGCTCCCCGGCTGCACCAGCATATGCCAACATGGTAATGGCATGGTGGGAGGTTGAACATTTGTCTTCACTAAACAGTAAATGTAAAATTATTTTTTACTCAAGGTTTATAGATGATTTAATTTTCATCATAGAGGGAAATAATGATACAGTAAATGAATTTTTTAAGGATGTTAATTCATCATGTCATTTTTTAAAATTTACTAAAGGCGACATCGGTTCAAAAATTAATTTTTTGGACATTTGTTTGTGGTGGGATGATGCCAATAAAAGGTTCCATAGTAAAATCTTTCGGAAGCAGACTTTTACAAACAGCTACCTACACTACCAGAGTAATCATCCAAAGCATATCATTAAAAACATTCCAAGGGGCCAATATATTAGAGCCTGTCGGATGACCAGTAGAATTGAAGATTTAATACAAGAATTTATTTTTATTGCATCTCTCTTTGTCAACAGAGGATATGATGAAAAGTTGGTAATTGACAGTGGCAATGAGATATTTGATAAACATGAAACACACTATCCGGCCATTCTAAATAAACCTAAAATAAATCAAGAAGAAAAATGTAGTCCCATAGATCCAGGATTAATTTGTTCTTTGGGAATGAACACTAATATTAATAACATTAAGTCAGTTATAGAAAAAAACTGGAGAGTAATACAGGGAAATAATGACATCTATAAGGTTGTTGGTAATAAACCAAATTTTGTTTATCGAAATAACTATAATATAAAGAAAATGCTTGAACATAACAAGGTGTCATCCATTAAAACAAACACTGTAAAAAAAGGAATGTTTTGCTGTCATAATTGCAAAATATGTAGGTACATTTCTACAGGTTCCTTTATTTCTATCACTACTACAGATAGAATATTGGAGGTTCCAGGATATTTTACTTGTAATTCCCCTGGTGTTGTATATATTGCTCTATGCACAGTCTGTCCCGCATTTTATGTGGGCATGACTACAAGGAGTTTGGGCACACGAATTAAAGAACATTTATACAACATTAAGATTAAAGATCTCAAAAGTGCATTATTTAAACATTCTATTGTCTGCACAAACTTTAAGAAATTTGTTTTTACAATTTTGGAAGCTTGTACACATGATTTAAGGGCTGGTGATTTTAAAAATTATCTTGAACAAAGAGAGACCTTGTGGCAGATAAAATTAAAAGCAGACCAACCACCAGGTCTTAACGAAACAATTAATGTAAAATGCTTTTTAAAGTATAGGAAATTACATATTGACAAACACAATGAATTATTATTGTCTTCTTTTTTAAATTAATTTTTTGTAATACATTTTTTTTGCAATATAATTTTAGTTTTTAATTAATTAATTGTTTATTTAATTGAAGTGTGTATTTAAGGGTGTGTTCTTTTTGTATTAAGCATTCTGAGGAAGTCAGTTGATGAAAGCGGTAATTAAAGATTCTGTACGCTATTTTTTGGAGTGTTTGGAGTTCATTGCTGGAAGCCACTATTTTCTGCTATTTGTTCATTTATTTGTCTTGTTTGGCTATTTTACATTTAACTGCTGCTGAAGTGTTTGTGTGTGTACATATGTCCATACCTCAAAGATTTTGGCCCCATTTACACCCAGTACGCATCTCAGTACCTAACATTAGCAGTCCTGCAGATATCATCCACCTTAGAAGTACCTGTTGTCAAGCTGAAGCCATGTAAGGTCAGTGGTGCATGTGGTAAATGCATAACATAATGGTCAGAAAAAGGTAGTTAGGAGTTTGAACCTAACCCCTAGCAAATGTAAATGTGTGTAGGGTAAAATATGTTATGGAATCTCTAACCCACAACACCCAATGCCAGTATTTACAAGGGCTGGTGATGTTCCTCACCTTAGAAGTACCTTGGGGCAACATCCATCCTAAAAGCTCTGTGGTGTGTTTATCATCAGTATCCTGTGTTGGGGTCAGTGTGACTGTGTAATAACAGGAACCACTGGGGGGGGGTGGGAAGTTTGCTAAATTATTATGTTGAGGACTTAGTATATGTCACAATGTTCACATTACAAAGCCAACAGTTGTCAAACACTGGAGATGTTGGTGTAGACAATCCACAGCCCTAAATGTGACAGTAAGGATTAGTGAACAATATAGACATCCCTTCTTTTACTCAGAGACCACTCTGCCTGTAACAATTGTAGAGTCTGCAAACATACTCCACAAAGGGAATACCATGCCTTATACACATGCCCTGTATGGACAGACACCAATAACTCCACTGAATACCCGTATCATACTGTCAATGTAGGTGCAATCACTAACTCAGTTACATAGCCAGGTCTCACCAAATGAGGTCAGGAATGCTACATCAGAAGATACCAATCTGTCCACACAACATGCCCAGAGACCTCAAGCACACTTCCACATATCAAAGAACATGCACGTGGGACATCTGCACAACCCAGACACTGTCCATGTTATGGAATATAGATTGCATAGATGGGAAGCAGTGCACATCACTGGCCACCCACATTAAAACCTAGATGAGTGGATGGGAATACAATACCCACCCCTGGGTACTATTCCAGTGACTATACTCCTGAGCCACACTGGGGACTATTGTCATGTGGCCTGATGCCAAGGTATTCCCTTGGGCTAGCCTTGTAGAGCCTTCAGGCCAATTCACCTACTACACACCTATGAAGCAATGAACCTATGGATCTCAGTACTGGCAAGTGTGTGTGTGTGTGTGTGTGTGTGTGTGTGTGTGTGTGTGTGTGTGTGTGAATAGTTATCCCAGTGTGTTTGGTTGATGAATATCCGGTGGCTGTGGATATTAGCAATCGGAGTTGTGTCCAAACCAGAACATGTACCATTCACCATTCTACAACAGATGTTGCACATCAACGTGTACCTATGTATGATTCTCAGCACTATAACCTGTGAGGCATATGCAATCACTGTGTTACAGACTCGGAATTATCATGTACCATCCTGTACCCTGCACATGACATGGTGGATGTGTCACCACACTGACATACCCTGTGGCCTTGCTGGAGGGGCACATCCTGGTGACACACAGATGCCTAGAACAGACATGGCATACAGCATGTGAGAACACATTCACTCAGCACTTCACTTGTTGGGGGGAGAGAGGGGTAAAGTTGGCACTAAATGTGTTCCCAAGACTGTGGCTAATATCTGTTGTCTCAGGATAGGTATTAGCTTTGTGCAGCAACTCAGAGTATTTGTGTTTACTGCTGTGGAGGTTGCTGATGTAACTATCAAGGCTATTGTGACTGTTGCCTGTGTTTGCTGCATCTCTGCTGCCATAGGTTCCTGTTGGAGACTCCATGAGGGATCCAAAGTTGTGTTTGAGGTGAATAAGGGAGCTCAACAGTCATGGGACTCCACATTTCCCTACAAAGGTGTCATTTTTCTGATGTACACATCAGTGATTGCAGGGGACCATCACATTGTCTCCCAGTGTTTGGAGGACAGTGTTTGGGTTCTGTTGGTTCTGGCTAGTACCATGCATTCATGTACCTGTTTGTACAGTGCCTATGTGTATGATTCTGCAGTCATGTAGCTACATCCCATTGCCATGGGTGCAGTGAAGATATCCACCCCTGTTTTCATGGCTGCAAAGTCAGCTTTGGAGAGTTTTTGCCAGGTGGTTATCTTTGTGAGGGGTGTGGCTGACATGTTGAGTTCCATGTTGATTACAGCCTGTGTGAATCTCACCATGCAGGGCTTGACATATGGGGATGAGCAATGGTCCCATATTTAAGTGGTCAACACAGGTCAAGGTTCTTGCATCCTCTACCAGGGGTCAGTATGAGCTGGTCTAGGGCAATGGAAATGATGAATCCCAGAAGTGTTTGGCCACTGTACCGGCAATTGGCTATATTCCCCAGGTGATGGAGGGGTAGTTGAAGACTCATACTATGTCGGTGTTGCATTGGACCATCAGAGATCGCAGGGTGTTGAGGAATGTGCATTGACAGTCTAGGGCCATAGATGTGGACCCATAGCAGGCTATGGTCTGGATAGCACCATTACTCCAAGGCAGTTGTACTGGAAGTATTTCCAATTTATTATGATGGGATGCTAGTTTGATGTGTTCCTATCCATAATGAATATTGGAGGTAACACCAGCTGTGGAGATGTGGTGTGGTCCATGTTTGAGGGCTGACAGCTATGGAATGCATCATAGCCTGATACTGCAGGTCTGCTGTCTGCTGCTGTGAACCACCTCTCCATTACAGCAGACATGTGTCCTCCACTCCAACTGCTATGAGAGACTGCATCCTGACAGTTAGATGTTCACTGTTGAGCAGCATGACCCTCAGATAGCATACATGTGTAGCTGTTATGGTGGTAATAACATTAGAAACACTGCCTAATAAGGCACCATAGGGGTGGCAAGACACGTAGCCAGTACCTGGCAACCCAGCAGTGACAGATGTAGGACATCCATGGCAAGTCATTGGGTTCCAGCAATCATGCCATCCCAGACAGAGAGGTCCTGGATCCCCTGAGAATGACACATAACACGTAAGCCAATGTTGTAATCAACCATCTGTAAATAGTACCGCAGCATCATTCTGGGTGACAGCAATACACTGCCCAGGGATACTGTCACACCTGCCTCAACTGCATAATCAGAGAGTTCAACCATGCCTCCTGTCATGTAGTCCAGGGAGGTGTGTCCCAATTCATTCACACCCACATGGATATGGAGTGATACTTGTTCAGGAGTGACATAACTGGCTGTGTCATGTGTTAGATGCTGGCATGTGATTGATATTTGGCTGTTACCTGCTCCATATTCAACCTAGTGAGTGGGATATGTGTGTCTCAGTATTGAGTTCACCATGATCACTGCATTGTGCAAGATGGTTAGCCATAGGGGCTTAGGTTGGGGGCATACTGTGTAGGTTAAATATGTGTCCCATGGCATGTGCCATGTCATGGTGTCTGAGTGGGTGTCTGCCTTGCTGGTCTGTGCTGTTTGGGTAGATGTCCATTGAGTGCCTCTGGGGAAGGTAGCTTTTCATTGTATGTCATGGATGTCAAAGTGGGTGTCATGGTGAGCTATGTGTTCCATATGGTGTGATGCAGGTGTTGATCTTATCCTCTTGACCTGCTAGTCCAATCTTTGCTGGAGAGTGCATACATACATACACATTAAGTGATATATTGGTAATCCTCACAGGTCTGAGTGTTAGGAGTTTACAGGATAGGGTTGTCTGTGTACATGCAGCAGTTGCAACAGTGCCCCAGAATGGACATGTGCACCAGGTCAATGGGTGAAAGTACAGATAACCACCCTTTAAACATGCCAGGAGGGGTTGACATAACTAGTAAGTACTGGGGCAACATCTGTGATGAACAAGAACTGCTGATGGCTCACAGGTGTGCCACACTTCATGATACAATAACCTGGTGAAGTGCCAAGACATAATGCTAGTTGAAGTGCAAGACAGAAAGAACTAGCATGATGTACGGGTAGAACAGAAAGAAGACTGTCTGCCACTTGTAATACTTTACCACAACTGTACAGTTATCAGCAGCTTTGGCCATGTGAAAGTTCAATAAGCTCTGTAGTGCACATGGCAACTGTGTAACACTATAGTAGACATGGACAAGAAAATAAACGGTACTGAGCACAATGGTTGGCAAAAAATAAGTACTAAAAAACAACAAAATACCAGTGTGTGGTATAAAACAATACAAACGATGTGGGGTTGACTACTAGCAACTTAGAAATCGCACTAGGGAACACGTGTATGCCATTAATATGAAGGATGACAAGAATGATTTGACTAAGCATGTATTGAAAGAAGGGAGTGACCATGTGTTTAAATTTTTGTTTTTGGAGCTTGGCAAAATGACAGGTAGGGGTGGTGATAGTAAGACCCATATTGAGTGCTTAGAAATAAAATGCATTTACAATTTGGCTGCTAATAGAGGCAAGGGATTAAATTGTAGTGTTCCCTCAAAGCCTGCACTAAGATCTAGGGCTTTAAGGTAATTGACTCCATTAATTTTTTAATTGATTATTTTCCTATATAATGACAGTGAACTGTGTTATGGTAGATCTGATGAAGCAACATTCGTTGCAAAAGCACTCATCTCACTTGTTTTACTGGACTTATTGTAGATTTTATTGTTTTTATCATTTTATTAAAGGATACTTCTGCCACACATTGGTATTTTGTTGTTTTTCTAGTACTATAGTAGATATACCTCAGCATCGCCTCCTCGGTGTAGGTTCCCCTTCATAAAGATGTGTCATGTTTTGAGAAAATAGTTGAGGCTCATACGAGAGAAATATTAAAAAATGTTAAAGTAGTTGATGACAACTTAACAAAGAAAGAAAGAGAATTGTTGGACACGTTGAAAAAATCTGGGTTATATAGATTTATGAAGCCCGATAAGGGAGGGGGCACAGTGATAACGACTAACATAGATTACATTTCTGACATTACTTCATTGTTAAATAGAGATGAAACATATAAAACTGTGTCAAGAAATGAGATCAACAGGGCGTATATGAAGATTGATGTCTTTTTACGTGATGCCCTTTGTCAGGGCTCAATTAATGAGAGTGAATTTAACTTTTTGATGGTCAAATTTCCAAAAACACCGACATTGTTTGGCATCCCTAAGACTCACAAGGGTGTTGACCATTTGGAATATAGGCCTATAGTTAGTGCAAGGGGGTCTAAAACGGAACCTATGGCTGCCTTTATAGACATTTCACTAAAAACCATGTTTGACGATGTTGATCACATTGTAAAAGACTCATGGCACTGTTTGAAAAGGTTTAAAGACTTAGGAAGTGTTGAAGAAGAGTTTGGTTTTTTGACCATAGATGTGGTTAATTTGTTTTCGGTTATTCCGCAGGAAGAAGGCCTTGAGTTATTTTCTGAAGCCATAGTGAAAAGTGGATTGTTTAATGGGCAGAAAACCAACTTCCTATTAGATTTGATGGAAGTAGTATTGAAGAATAACTTCCTGAATTTTGAAGGTGATCTATTCCAGCAAGTTTCAGGGGTAGCAATGGGGGCCAAGTGTGCCCCCCTATTTGCTAATGCGGTGTTATTGACGTGGGAGAGGGAACACATTTTTACGTCCAAAAACCATTCAGAAAGAATTTTGATGTACAACAGGTTTTTGGACGATATTTTGATTCTATGGAAAGGTGACCAAGACTCAGCAAAGGAGTTTGTGGAATATTTGGGAAAAACTACTAATTTTTTGAAATTCACTTTCACATGGAAGGAAGAGAGTATTTCATATTTGGACTTATTGATTTGTAAGGGGGAGGGGGGTTTTACAAGTAACATCTTTAGAAAAGAGAATTATTCCAACTCCCTTTTGCACTTTAATAGTTACCATCCATTTCACCAGCGGAAGGGACTAATTAAAGCCCAAATGGTGAGAACATCCAGGTTAGTTAGTCAAGACGATGACTATAGAGATGAAATGTTTAAACTGATCAGGATGTTTATTGATCGGGGATACCCTTTAAAATTGTTATTAAGTGTTAAAAGAGACATCAATAGGGAGAGAAATGGTAGATATGCTCCGATTCTCAAGGGTGGACTAAATATTAGGGACGTTACAGAGAATGGCAAAGAGGAACAGAATGACAGTCTTCGTCTGGTGGTGAAATTCAGTGAGACGACACCAGCTTTAATTCAAATAGTGAAGGAAGTGTGGAACTTTTCCCTAAGCGAAGAGGTTAAAAAGATACTGGGGAGTAGTCCAAATGTAGTGTTTAGTAGAGGGGAGAACATGAAGGACATTTTAGAAAAGAACAAATTAAGGAACTATAGGTCACACATGAGGAAATGTGGTTTTTGCAGAATGTGTAGGTTTGTGTATGAAGGATCAAATGTGTGTGTAGAAGGGTATAAATACACTATTAAATGCCCGGGACAGTGCAATTGTTGCACTAAAAATCTTGTGTACTTAGCCTCTTGTTCTTCCTGCAATTCCTACTATGTAGGTAAAACTATTAGGAGGCTTCGGGACCGGATTTCGGAACACCTTAGGTCCATTAAAAAGAAGGATTTGCACAACGCACTTTATATACACACCACAAAATGCAAGTTTTTTAAAAAGTTTTTGTTTTTTGTTATTGGCCGTGTGATTGACTCAGGGGATGGTGGTGATGTGGTCAACAGGGTTGGTGCCCTTGAAACTGAGTGGCAGATTAGGTTAGATGCTTGTAGACCGCCAGGGCTCAATGACTACATCTCCATCAAGCCAATTTTAAGACTAAGATCCCAGCAGTTATAGGTGTTGGGTATTAACTTAATTAGTAATGGTTAATTCAAAGGAAAACACTACAACAATAATAGATTAATAATAATAACAAAATATATATAGTGTTTACAATATGTTTTTTATTTTTTTATATTTATATTTACTTTTATATTTCAATATATTTTTGAAATATTTTTTGTTTTTACTTCCATTTCCTAAAAGAACATTTTGATTAATTAAATGTTATTAGTGATTATGAATTTATGAATGTAATCACTATTGTGTTCATAAATTGTATTAAAATTGAAGTATGACGAGTTTTTAAATCAAGAATTATTTGTTTTTAACAAGTTTTTTATTTAATGAATGGAACATATGTATTTAAGGGTGGGAGGGGTTTGCTTCAACCTATTGCAATGGAAAGTAGGGTATTTAAAATGTTACACATTGCTGTTTCTGTGTATCAAGACTCTGATGATGCCTGTGTGTTTGGCGAAAGCATACTTTAATGCTTAGTCTACCAGTTTTGTATTCATTTTGCCTGTTCCAATAAATTCTGCTGCTGTTTATCCTGCTGTTGAGTCATCTTCGTGGGTGGGCTGCTGGACTTTGTGGTGTTCAAAGTTTTTAACTGATTCTGCCCTGGTGGGTGTTATTGCCTTTCTTTTTTATATGTACACAATGCTTACACTGGGTCAGTATAGCTGTGCAATGCTTAGCATTGCTTATGTTTTATTATATTGGACTACCACCTGTATGGGCTTGATTCATCATTCATTACATAATATAGATTTATTTACCTTCCCTGACATCCCCCAATGTGCTTAATTAATTTATTCTTGTGTGACTATACTGTATGGGGCACTTGTGTTTATATGGGGGTTTCACTACTTTATTACACTGACACCTCACATCTGGTCCTAATATACTACTCTGGTTGAGAAAAATAAGTTACTTCCTACATAAAAATACAGATAAACTAAATTTGTAATGTTTACACAAACAAAACGGACATACTTTTGTAAGGTTCGATCTGTGAATGGCTACATGCAAGGCATACGCTCTAACCACTACACTATTGCACTCATGTTTATGCTGGATATCTATTGCTTTTTAACTTAGCCTGCAGTTTCAGCTGTGCTAAGCATACCTAGGCAACTGGCACACCCGCACAACTGTGCTTAAACCTTATTGCATATGTGAAAAAAAATATATTTATTTGTTGTGTTTTTTCTTCTTACCCTTCAGAAAATCCATGCTAATGCTGAACTTGTTATTCTATCAACTTTATGGCTTTGTCTAGATTCCTTACTCTGACGGGTTGGGAGGTATGCACTATGTGCTTCATACCCTGCCGAAAATGCATGCTTATGCTAAACCTGTTATTCGTTCAACTTTATGGTTTGTAGGAACGATTGTCCCTTATGGCTTTGTCCAGATTTCTTACCCTGACATGTTGGGGGTGTTATGAGTGTGCTCACTCAATTTAAATTGTCATATGGCAATTCTGGTGTGCAGGGGGCATGTGTATTGTGAGAGCACTGCTCTCAGACACACCCCCTGCACTCGTACACAGAACCATGTCCATTTTACAGCACTGCAGCATGCTTTCATGAATATGCATGGCACGCTGCCGTGCTGGACAGGAACGATCCCTTCCGTGCAAGAATAAGCTATTCTTGAACAAAGTTTGCGGAATCCCGAGGACTGTGTAAGCATGGGAATTAAAGTCCCATGCACATGCACAGTACATCAAAAAAGCAGCAGGATATCCAGTGAAAGAGGAAGAACACCATGGAGCTGTAATACAAAGTCAATATTTTAAAAAGTAAGTAATTTTTTTTCTTAAATAATGTCATTGTATAATACCAATAACCAACTCTGAGGTGTGATATATTGAAGATTTACCCACAGTTGGCTTTGTTTAATCACTCGGGCTTTGCCCTGGTGATTAAACCACACCAGCCATGGGTAAATCTTCAACATACCACAACCACATCATCGGTCAATGCTATAATCGCTTACTGCAGAATACTTTCTTTGTCCCCTTAAAACATGTAAGATGCCACAGTGTTCTTAATGATCTATCTATTAGCTAACCCCCTTATTTTGAATGACTTTAACTACTCTTCAGTTAACTGGGATATCTATACCTCCAATGTTGGATAGCCCAAAATGTCTATACTTAGAAAACAAAGATTCCCCTGAGCTGCTGGTAAATAAACCTACTACAGGTCACAGCATGTCTGACCTGATTCTTAACAAATAAGGCCAGTTCTTGCACTACCCATCTCATATCGCCTTCATCTGTGAAGTCTGACCATAAACTTGTGACCTTCTCCTTTAAACTCTCAAAGTCTCTTACAGCAAAGTCTGCTGAATTTAAGGACTGTAAACATACCAGTAGCAACCAAAATTTAAAAATTCACTTATTCATTGCACTTCCCCAGACATTAATACAACGGCAAGCTTCACTAAGGAATTCTGCACCTATTTAGAAAAAATGCCTAGGGCTAGCAGTCCTTACCAGAACCAAGAATCACAGAAAATTCAAAACCAAACCATTCTGATGGCCCAACAAGGTAAATAAACTATACAGCTAAAGAAACTCCTTATAAGTACAAAACCTATCTTCTCAGGGGTAATATCAAAAGCTTTACAAAACAAAGCAAAAACTGAACACCATCAGGTCGGCTAAAGGAGTGTATGAACTTAGGCTGTCTTCTAAAGCTAAAGATAATTATAAATCCCTCTTTAGCTATGTTAGGAAACTGATACTCTAAATTGCTTAGAATGTATTCATAATGAGGCCTATTGTGACCTAAGTGGCATTGCCAAGATCTTTGCAAATGTTTAGTGCCAACCTCACTCCTGAGATTTCAATTCAAAGCCCAGAAATATCTCAGTCTGTTAACCCTGCAGTTATTCCTAAAAATAATTTGCTAAAAGTGCTAATCAAGACCAAAAATACTTCCTTCATGGAACCTGACAATATACCTGATTTCTTAATAATAAAAGTTCAACATGTCCTTGGAGACACACTACTCAGACTGTTTAACTTAAGCTACTAGTTTTGTCCTTGATAAGTGGTGCGTAGTATTGGTGATGCCCCTCCATAAGGGTGGCTGTACAACCAACCCAGGATCTATGAGCCTTACAAGCCTCATACACAGAGAGATGGAATGCATTATAACTGACCTCAGAACAAGAGTGTTGTTAGACATGAACCCCAGCAGTTTTTTTTTTTTTTTTTTTTAAGTAATAGGTGGTGGCCATGCAATGCACATTGCATATCTTGACCAGGCTAAGGACTTTGAAGTGACACCATTTCTCATGCTGACATCATACAAAAGTTAAATGTTTTAAAAATAATCCCATATGTGCTAAGATGGATAGCAAATTTCTGAAAGGCAGAACCTATGCAGAGCAAATTACAGATCCCTCATCAGAAAGCATGAAAGTGAGCAGCAGTGTCCTTTAGAGCTCAGTGCTGGGAACATGACCTTTTGGTATTTGCTTATTAGATTTCTGAGCAGGTGCCAAGTCCTTGGGCTATTAAAGTTTGCAGATGATTGCAAATTGGGAGTTGTTGTTAAGTCACCCTATGATATCCATAACCTTCAGAACAACTCAGTTAAGTAAACTCTTGGTGTATTAAAAATGTCAATCCAACTAAATGCTAAACAGTGTAATATCATCAATTGACAACGGAATATAATTTAGGTCTAAAAAGGTAATCCCTATGTTATATTCAGCATTGATTGGGACCCTTATCAAATACAATGCCCCCTTTTGGATATATATCATTAAACATATCAAACAATTAGAAAGACCGCAAAGGTTACTAACCAAAAAAATTAAAGGCCTAAAATCCCTGAGCTACCAAAAGAGGCTGGACGCTCTGTCCTTTACTCAGTGTCTTATACAATTTTGAGGGGAGACCTCTGCCTTGCTTGCACCATTAGTGACCCAGTTGCTCAGGACATCTTGTTTCTTCACAAGTCCAATATTTCCACCAGTAGTAGAACCAATGCTCATGTGAATGTCTTATGTATAGTATGTTAGCAATTGTTCTGGAGTTTTTCTCCCCGGGCCTCTGTTGAAAACGGACAGCTCTGTCCAGTCGGACCTCCCTGGTAAACAAATGTAAACTAAATAAATAAATAAATTTACAACAAGCATCTCCCATACCTCTGATATTAAGCAGTGTCACTCATTATCTTCCTTTAAACCTTAAATAACAGGATGGGTACCCACAAATTTACTCCAAGATTGATAGGTACGACTCTCCTGGGGGGGGGGGGGTACTGGCAAGATGAGAATGGTCAAGACACTCAGTGGCCTCGGAATATTTATGAATATAAGTTGTGTTCACTATTCTGTTCTCTACAGTGAAGCAACCATTTAGACATCTGTTTATTATGCATGCTAACTTTAAGTGTGCCGAATTTTATCAGCCCCAGTTAAATCTTATGCCTTGCGTTCCCATTATATACTGTCACCCACTTTTCATTACACAACACTTAACATGTGGAGAAAGGAATCTAGACTCTCTTACTGTTAACGAACCTTTGATTTCTACACTAACACAACTAAAGGTATTTCCCTGCTGTTCCTCACATATAACCCAGACGTTCTACCTAAGTCATGCAGCTGAGCTAACATTACTTGGGCAAATGTTATCAGTCTGCAGTGTCATTGCACAGTGCAATCAGAAGGCAGAGCAAAAGTCTTCAGTGTGTTGTACTAAAGTAACAGCAGCTCCCACTTCAGCTGGACAATGCTCTGGTTATGCTGGTTATGCCAGAGTGGAGCCAAGAAGGAAATATACCAGTGTAGAAGATTTGAGTGAGGACAGATGCTGATTTTACTGTATTATTTCTCAGAAAGTCTCACTTCTGAGTTTCTTGTTCATACAATAAACTGGGAATGGGACGCTACAAATAATTTGTTGTTTTACCACAGCGGGATGTGCGTTAGCATCATAGTGGAATGTTCATAACTTTGCCAGTTGTACTACTGTGTCATGTATTTTCTCCATTAGTGTACTCCATCACATTTCCATTCTAGGAAAAACTGACCCACATGACTGCTGTTTTACCTGAGCAGAATGCAATTTGACAGCTGATATAGCAGCTATGATGATGTTCAAGAAATTATACTTAATGTTAGCATGGTCCAAGAACACAGTATGAGGATTGCAACTTGATAACTGAGATTTAAACACTCATATGTGTAGAATTCCAAAATATAGCATTATCTTAGCCACATTTTATAATGCCTTCACTGTTCACTCCTCAATAGTTAGAACAGCCTAGCTTCTTTGGTTTCACTAATTCAGATTATGCACAAACACAAAGCAATATTTTGTTCTTAGCTATTATCACACTCTGTTGCTTAGCATGTCGCACAGCCATACCATGACAAATTAAAAATTCTGAGGGGGGAATCTAGCTATATTAGACTGCGTAGCCTGATGGAGCAACAACATCTGTTGAATGAGATGTAGGTGGACATACAAGACATGCAATTCAAGGGACCATTGATAAGCCTAACTCAATTTCCCATTTGCCCCAGAGCACTGTCTGGTTAAGTGATCTGCTCAGAGTCACACAGTAAGCAAATGAAGGCTTAGAGAATCAAACACTGGACTATTGGACGCAGCTTGTTAACAGCTCATAGCCTTAATCCTCTGAAGCAACTGCCCTTTCCATGCAAAAGAAAAAAAAATCTATATTATTTTTTTCATGCAGTGCTAATGGTGTGTAATGAGACATCATATGTTTACATGATAAAATAAATGTTACAAATGGCGACTGAATATCATGAAGGGGAAAAATGACTTTTTTGCGCATTAAGGTCATTTTAAAAATATTCAATTGTATTTTCGTGTGTTATTTTAATTAAAAGTACTGAATTATCTTGCTTTTTTATACAGTTTTATTTATAATTTCTTGTACCAGAACATATGTGTGTATGTGTGATGTAGGATAACATTCTGTGTGGACAGAGTGGCACAGGTAGTCTTTTCAGTGACACAAGTCCTGATGTTACAGTTTTAAAGATACAGCAAAAAAGTAAAAGTATTGCTGATACTGCTGAATGTTTTAGAGTAAATATGAAGTAATGAATTTAATAGACTACCTTTATTTGATTAAAAATAATGATTTATTGATATAGACCGATATGTAAATATTTCATCAGTTTGCTAGTTTGCAGTCATGTAGTCAGGCAAGATCATTAGTAGCAGAGTAAAGGCAACTAAAATATATTTTACTTTTTTAGTTCTCCTGAAAAATATCGTATTGTGCCTGGCATTAATAAACTTTCAGAAGCTAAAGAAGATAGTCAAGTCCAAACAATTAGAAAAATCGTCATGCATGAAAATTACTCTGAAGCCACTCATGAGAATGACATTGCATTAGTCAAACTAACAAATCCCATCACCTATACGGACAAGATTCGCTCTGTCTGCATTCCAACCATTGAACAGTCACAGGCATTAAAAACATGCTTTATCAGCGGATGGGGGAGACATGTAGAAGGAGGTAAGCGTCTTGACATCTGCAAACTAGCATTCATTGTTGTGAAACTTTTTGTCTATAGTCTGCCAAAATATTTTCCTCTGCACCAGAACTGAGATTTCAGTTACTATAAGTTATAATTTGTTATGTTATAGGGTGCTTTCCTACGCTAATTTTACACAGTTAAAATTAATAAAGAATATTTTACAAGTTTAGAAAGCCAGCCAGACTTATTGAATTTGAAGTGATGGTGAAGTTTCAAGGGAAAAAACATATTTTTGTGACAGTCATTTACCCTACAAATCAGTCTAATGTCTATAAACACAGCCTAGCCCTGCAGATCTGGAACACTGAATATAATGTGTAACATCATACATTGCATATGATATGACAAACAAAACTTAACATCCTTACCTTAATGCTAGATCTGAATTCATTACTAGGAACAGTAAGACTAGCAGGGCTTAAATAACCTGATAGTCTAAAACTTTCCCAAACTACTTAGCTCCTCCTTACCCACAATACTGTGCAAATAAATCTTCTGCTCTAGCTCTCAGTATCTTCACTCTAAAGGTAAAGCATAAACTAAATGTATAACCAAACAACAATAATAATAATAGCTATAACCACCTTATGTAGCCAGAGCCTGTATCTGTACTGGTGGTATAAAGGGATAAAGCCCACACTGCATCCCTGGCAACTTGAGTTTAATTAGTGGCTCAGACAATTGACATCACAGGGAGAGATGATGGGTGTGTCCACCTGGGGTTGGGGGGGTGAAACCTGGTCATCTTACATCATTGCACTAATGACAACGCCTCGACTGAATACCACAGTTCATCATGACATGGGGAGAGGATACAAGAAGGGTTTGGGCATGGGCACACATGTGTGGACAGAGTGGCACAAGTAGTCCTTGAAATGATACAAGTCCTCATGTCACCACCAGTGAAGGTCTTTAGGTTACATAAATATGCCCTCATTGTTACAAGGAAAATGAGTCAATTTCTCTGGATGACTCTTTCCCTAGTTAATCTGGATGATGGAGGTCCTCACTTCTAGTAGAAACATGAGCCCATATCCAGTATGGGGTGGCATGATAATCAATGTGCAAAAGGGGAAAAGACACATACAGAAAAAAAAGAATTCCAGGCCCTGTCACTACTAAGACCAATATGGCTATGAAGTAGGAACTTCTGGTACAGATCTGCATTCTGATAAGTATATAACTTTTGTATCTGGTATTGGGAGCTCCACTTTCATCACCAGCAGGATAAAGACCCAAGGATATCCCCCAGGGTGGTTCCTCATGAAATATCTCTAACTAATGAGAGTGCATCTGAAGGAAAACTTGGACCTGTATATCACATCTCACTTGTAGTAACTCGCAAACGTATGCTGTGAAGTCCAGATGTCTGCTGCATAGACATAATCCAAAGAAGCATTCTTGGAAAATGCTTGAGAGATAGCCACAGTTCTGGTAGTGAGAACTCCAGGCTCAGAGTACAATGATTTATTGTATTGCAGATCTCAACCTTTTATGCAGAGAGCCATTTTGATAGCGTTAATTTAGAAGCCTTTGAGCCCAAAGTCTTTTTGGACATGGAAACAAGAAGTTGGAAGTTCTTTTCTGATGGATTATCGTCTTATCAAGATAAAATCTAAGATATATGTTCACAACCATACAATACAATAAATATCACCTTCTGTTGGAATAATTTGAAAAAAAAAGATTGAATGGTTCAAATTTGTTTCACTGGGTACTTTGATCATGAATGAAGGATTTATTCTCATGGACACTTGTGGGTTGGCAGTCGGCATAATGATTAAGATGTTTACCTCAAAGACAAAAGATAAAATGGTTTGATTCTCAACTCGGAAAGCATGGTTAAAGTTAAAAGGGCCCCTTGGGGTCATTACCCTAGTAATCACCTATGAACACTCTGTCCTTATAAAACACCAAGTAAGGGGGGCTGACACATAAAGCTTAAATTCTGAAATTCTTTTGACAAAAGTAACTGCCACCAACAAAAGTTTTCTAAGGTACAAGCTTTAGTTCTGCTTAGACTGTTTTAGCAAAGGGGAGAATGATTTTCCAGTACAAACTAGAGAAACCAAAGCTGGACAAGACCCTTGGGCAGAGAACAGAAAAGAATATGCCCTTCAAGATAATCTTGCAGACTTTTAAATCAGCCAAATACAAAGTGTTAGCCCTTTTTAGGAAACTGGTTGTGACTACCAAATGAACTTTAATGAAGAATAGAATAAACCTGAGTCAAATACCGATGATAAATACAAAACGTTTAGTAGGAAAAGAGTAAGTAAATGCATCCAAACCACCATCTGTAGTGCAAAAAAAGAAGGAATCATTCTGCTTTTATAAGACATCCTGATGCTTAGTGTCTGGGCAGATGTCAGGTTATGGACCACTCTTTTGGCATAAGAAGGATCCCCAGCCATTTTGCGAATTAGAGAATCCAGACAGACAGCCACAAGGAGTAATGTTCTGAGTAAAGTTTGCTGGATGGGTACATTAACAGGGTTTTGAAGGGCCCCAAACGTAAGAAATCATCTTGAAATAATGGCAGACAAGAGAAAATCATACTAGCTGGAGCCAGTATAGAGCTTTTAGAATGAATTTTGGCTTTGAACAGTTTGGCCTTCTGTATGACAGTGAAGTTCAGGGTAACCAGGAAAAAACATATAGGAGTTTTGGGGCCTCTTCTGTAGTAGTGCATACTGGGGATTCCTTTCAGAGTAAGGAGTAAGAGAGAAAGCATTTGGTATGGGTTGGTGAGCCAAACAGATTATGAAAAGGTTTCCCCTAATGTTCATTGCTACATATAGACTGAGAGAGTGCCCCTGTTGTATTAATAGACAGTAACTGATTGTAGTTGCCATTAAGGAGCTGTCTTTAGCTGGGATGTAACTGGCTAGTGGAAGATGATATGTAGACTCCACCTAACTCCAAACTCTCAAAGCCTATTGACATGGGGGATTGAATTGGTTCCCCCTTGTTTGTTGATATACCACATCACAGCCATGTTGTCAGTGAGGATGACAACTGTACCTCCTTGATGAAGGGATATGTGAAAGACTGTCAAGTGAGGTGAACTGTCCATATTTCCAAGATATTTATGTGCAGACTTGCCACTGTCTGCAATTACATGCCTCGGGCTGTCTGCCCGTGATCCCCCCATCCACCCAAGGGCAGGGGAATCCATGATGATACCAGTGTCAGATTGGGTGCTGAAAAGGTTTGCTCAGGGAGACAGAAAAAAATAAAAGGCATCTTGAAGCCATCAGCTCAGATGTCCATTTCTTGGAAATTTTGATTGGAATAATAGTCATTTTGATTCACATATGGTCCTACTACATCTTCAAGGCCCAGTGTATAAATCTTGTGAAATCTTACACTGGGAGTCATGTAGATAGTGGTAGCCATTAATCTAAAGGTCTGGAGGCAATGCAACACTGAAACAGACTGACTCTGAAACTCAGAATGATTTGGATGACTGTATGCATCATGGGTAATACCTTGCCTGTCATAAGAAAAGTCCAGCAAGACATTGTCCGTAGTACAACTTTTTAATATAAGTGCCCATGTGGGCATCAACTGTGAAATTTCAGTGTTTACTGTGAATCCCAGACACTGGAACCATGTCTAAATAGACTTTCTTACTGCAATGAAATTGTTCAATTGCATGGGAAGCTAGTTGCTATTTATCGCAATACAAGCAATATCTCTGTGCCTTGTAGGTTCTGTGTCACTGCAGTGCTGGGCACACACTTGGTACACATCCTGGAGACTGCCATGAGCCCAAATAGCAACAGCTGTAACTGTAATAACGTGCCCCTACTTAGAAGCTCAGAAATGCCCTAGGATTCTGAGTGATTTTGATCCATGGGTAGGAGCCTCAGACGTCCAAAGAACACATCTGCCCACCATCTAACAAACATGGAAGAAATGATTGACTGCACTGTGAAGATGCAAAAAGGATACAGATTTATTCCTCTCACATGAAGAACAGGATTCAGGTCCTTTTATCATAGTTTATACATAAATGTATGTATATGAATATAATATATCATAGGGGCAACTGAAGTGCCAATGTCATGCTGAAGGGACTAGGGTCTGGAATGTTGGGTGATATGGGGTGAATACTGTAATTTTTTGGTTTAACTTAAAGAAATGTGAGAGTGGCTATTTTGATAGCAAATAAAAAATCAAAATATTATAAATATTAATAGAATAAAAGAACAAGAAAACAGACTGATTTCTTCTTTTGTTTATTTCATAGGTAAACTACCAGATGATTTAGAGGAAGGTGAAGTCAATTTGTTTGACATAACTACCTGTAATGCATGGTATATGGGACTACTGAAACAAGGTGTCATTTGTGCTGGTCAAGAAGATGGAAGTGTTGATGCATGTCAGGTAATCATAAAAACATCCTCTTTATATCTGTGATGTAAATGGCATAAGAGAATATAGATTATTTGCCTAATGTAACTGATAATCTTTCAGGATAACTGGTCAGTGTTCATACCATCATATGCCAGCTGGATTACCTAACAAAAAAGTGAATTCTCATAAGAGTGAACAAGAAACATTGATCTTTTTAGACTGAATCAGAAAAGCAAGAAAAAAATACTGTCTTTTGCAGGGGAGTAACCCCCCCACTCCATCCACACCCCCTGCTAATTATATTTAAAGAATGGGCAACCTGTACATCACCATTCTAATTGGACAACAAATGTTCTCCAGCACGGTGTTAATATACAAGCAATGCCCACTGAAAAATGAGTCTGTCACTTCACAGTAGCATACTAAGGTACTGTGGAACTTAGACTGTTAGGGAGATAATGGCCACCATTATTTTGCATTTGCTAAGCAGTGCTTTTACTGTTTAGTGAGTGTAAAACGGAAAAAAAAGAAAATTAAAAACAAAATAGAAAAGTGTGTGTGAGTGCATGCGTGCATGAAGTGAGAGTGAGAGCGATTAAACCATTATTTTATACTCATTAATCAGCACTTTTGATATTTAGTGAGTCTTCTTCTTCTTTTTCTTTCAGCTGCTCCTGTTACAGGTCACCACAGCGGATCACTTGTTTCAATTTCTTCCTGTCCTCTGCATCTTGCTCTGTCACACCAACCACCTGCGTGTCCTCTCTCACCACATCCATAAAACTTATCTTTGGCCTTCCTCTTTACATCTTACCTGGCAGCTTCATCCTTAGCATCCTTCTTCCAATATACCCAGCATATCTCCTCAGCACATGTCCAAACTAATGCAATCTCACCTCTCTGGCTTTGTCTCCAAACAGTCCAATCTGAGCTGACCCTCTAATATACTCATTTCAAATCCTGCCCATCTTTGTCACGCCCAATGCAAATCTTAACATCTTTAACTCTGCTGCCTTCAGCTCTTACTCCTGTCTTTTCGTACATGCCACCATCTCCAACCCATATAACATAGCTGGTCTCACTGCCATCTTGTAGACCTTCCATTTCACTCTTACTGGTACCTGTCTGTCGCAAATCACTCCTGACACTCTTCTCCACCAACTCCACCCTGCCTGTACTCTCTTCTTCAGATGCCTTCCACACTTACCATTACTCTGAACTGTTGATCCCAAGTATTTAAACTCATCCACCTTCACCATCTCTACTTCCAGTAACCTCACCATTCCTCTGTCCACCATCTCATTCACACACATATATTCTGTCTTAGTCCTGCTGACCTTCATTCCTCTCTTCTCTAGAGCATATCTCCACCTTTTCAGGGTCTCCTCAACCTGTTCCCTACTCTCATTAAAAATCACAATGTCATCTGCAAACATCATAGTCCATGGGGTCTCCTGTCTGATCTTGTCTGTCAACCTGTCCATCACCATTGCATACAAGAAAGGCCTCAGACCTGATCCTTGATGCAATCCCACTTCCACCTCGAATGCATCTGTCACTCCTCACCACTGTCACACTGCCCTCGTACAAATGTTTAGCGAGTCTAAAATTAAAAGAAACAAAAAAGAAAAAAAATGTGTGTGCATGTTTGTGTATGCTTGTATATGTGTTTGTGTGTGTGTGTGTGTGTGTGTGTGTGTGTGTGTGTGTGTGTGTGTGTGTGTGTGTGTGTGTGTGTGTGTGTGTGCGCATGTGTGCATGTGCATGTGTGTTTGCTTGTGGTGTTGTGCTTCAGAATACCCCTGTGCGGGTGTTATTTACATAGTAACACTCACCCTGTTGGACATTATTGCTTGCATAACACACACATTGTTGGGCATTATTGCTTGCATATGAACTCAGAGATCACTCAACAGTGGGGGAAGTGCAAATTCCCAGTTCCAGTTGTACCACAATCTCACACACACAGCAGCAGCCAGCAGCTTGCAAAATAAACAAAAAAGAATGTTCGCTTTTTTGAGCATTCAATGTTACATGATAGAAGAATGACAGTCTGGCAATACAGCACAGCAGTAAAATGCTATGAGTTTCATTCTATAGTCCTGTGTTTAACTCTCTCTGTTTCTAGTTGCACTGTAAATACATGAGTAAGTTAATCAGACCAGTATTTTCAGAGCATCCTTGAAAAGATTGTTGTTCTTAGGGGTCTCACCAGGTTAACAATGAAAAAAGACAATATACAGGCATCCTATACATGGGGCATTCCTGATGATAAATTTTTTTGTACTACCAAGTTAGGTTGTTTGTCTTTTCGGCTTTTCCCAGTTAGGGGTCGCCACAGTGGAACTCCAGTCTGCTAATGATCGGCAGTAGATTTTTGATGGTGCCGAGTTGCCAGCCCGACGTCCAACCTTCAGCAAAGGCACGCCCATTCACGCATGTCTTTTGGAGGCCACTCGACCGTGGAGAGGACATGCAGACTCCACATAGAAGGCACTCCTGCCAAGAATCGAACAGGAGAACCTCTTGCAGTGCGGCAACAACGCTATTGCTGTACCACCGCAGCTTATTGTACTACCAAGTTAGGTACTGTCTGAAATTCAAACACTATGACTGTTGAATTCATGGCAATATCCACAGAACATTCCTTCCTGTTACTGCAGTAACAGGGCATATATATATCAGCTAGATACTAAACCTGTTAGGCAAAATCCTTTTGCAGGAAAACACACTGATGTTGCCTGGATGTACCCTAACTGCCTTACAATACACAGTGTGTGATGATATTCAGTAAACACTATTTCTTCGTAACTACCAATTCAGCTAAAAGACGACAGTAAGAAGTCAGGAGTATCTGCTATACAGCTTTACATCAGGTCACTTAATATCAGATATATACTAGATTAATAGATCATGTGTCACTTTCCAGATGGATTGCAATGCTTCTTCTTTGTATCCCTATGTTTTGATAAGGTAAGGGTTCAGCTGGACTAAAAAGGGGGAGGAAAAAGTCAAATCTAGGTCTCCATCATACCTGTACTAACTCCACGATTGCCCAACTGCAGAAAAAAGAGGAAAGACTGCACCCACAGAATCACTCCTGACATGCAAATAAAAATGACACCAGCAGTAATTTTCAATAAGAAACAGATTGATGAGTCAACACCTCCATCAACAATACACTACAATATTTTCTTAACATTATTACTTCAAGAAAAATACTAACTAAGCAAAAGGAAAATAATTAAAGAATTAGCAGCAAATCAGCTCCTTGGTGTACCAATGAACTAAAGGACGCAACAGAGAACATTGAATTGTACCAATCTGAATTTGCTTAGAATCAGAACCTGACTTGCATCTTAATCTGCAGCCGTAATATCTATTCCAAAGCAAGGTTCATACTCACAGCCAGATTCAGTCGGTTATGCTACTATTATCTCTAGTTAAAATCCCTGAAAGACTGCACATTTGCATGTCGACCTGTATTGTCACAAATAATGGAAAGGCCGTTGTTTTGTCTCATGGTTTACTTGTTTATTACAATATGTATGCAAAATCACTGGGGCTATCTTTCCAAAGCTTTTAACTCTGAATTATGCATTAGTGGTAGGTGATCGTGCGCTCTCTGGTTTAATACCTTTTGAGGTCACATGGCCACTTCACAGGCCACAGAATGAACTATACTACTACAAATATTTGAATTATTTCTGCATAGTGATTTCAAACACTGGCCAATAAATTATAGCTTTGGATAAACTTCTGTCATCACAATTACTAGGAGCAGCAGTCCAACAGATGGTACATTTACAACCTGGATCAAGCATGATGAGTCCATGATTGGCACTGGTTGAAATATCTTAAACATTTAGTGAAAACAAAAGTTATGTCTTTACCATAAAGATAGATATGCATTTTCCGTTTCACTACTATTGCCTCTAGGATTACAATAGCAGATACTTAGACCAGCTGATAAGACTTTTCCAAACTACCTTAGTACCTCACTTAACTATAACTGTCACTGCCAAATTTTCCCTTTATCAAATCTCAAAAGTCACAGTTCAAAGCAACAAAGAGAAAAAATAATAAAGGAAAATCATGACTGACTCCAAACAGGACAGTATCCATTTCACCCTTTAGTCAGGGAGTGGGAGTCAGGAACAGCCATTGAGATGAAACTGCCAGTGTTGTTGATCTATTGTTATAGTAACACATAACTTTCAAGCCTGATGATGAGAGTTTCAATGCCTTCATTTCTAAGATAAACTCCAAACTAATTCTCTTAGGTGCCTCATCACAAAAGAATACCCATGATTATATTAGCTCCAAAGGCAGATGTGAACCTCAAGATGATAACAAGTTTATAACATCTTGCAAAAGCATTCACTGATGCTCATGTAGCAGTGCACATGTGTTGTCTACAAGAGCATTTTTGAAAAAGTCTAGAGAAATTGTCATCAATCAAGTACTACAAACAACAATAGTCTGAGTAAGTGATTTGCCACACTTTTGAAAACAAAGTCTAACGCACTGGGAATGCCAGGCAGAAATAGTGGCTATGGATATTTTTCGAAGAGAAGGAAGCAAAAACATAGAAACAGAATCTTTTCCCACAATGTCAGTTCTACCCAAATAAAACTTGAGCTACTTGCAGACATCCAAACAATGCAGCAGATATTCTTCCCAAATGAAATAATATAGGAAGAAAACTAGAAGATTAATTCATTGATTTATAATAAATTTATATCAATGTTAGATAGGAAGGAAGGAGTGCAATGCAGTGAGACCTGTGCTTCTGAAAAGAGATATAACAGGATGTTGATTAACTACAGAATAGCAGATTTGAAAAGAAAACAAGTTTCTACTGGAGGATAAATACAGGAGGTTGATGATCAAGAGTGCAGTCTATGAACATCATGATTTGAGAGGGCATCATCTGAGATTTTGCATGGTTAACCGCTATGCCCATAGGTTGAAACAGACAGAGTGAATCTCTGGAAGCAACTAGGGCCTGCATGGATGAGGCTGCCAGCAGTAAGTCATCCAGGTAAAGGAATACTCTGTACCCCTGGAGCTGGAAAGTTCAGACAACTCTGGACATTCACTTGGCATTCACTTGGTGCTGAGTCCAAACAGTATTGTTCTGAACTGAAAATGGCCAACCCTTATGTAATAATGAATGAACCTCGTGGACTCCTTTGCAATCTTGATATGCTAGTATGCACCCTGGCTTTTCAGTGAGTACATCCCGTCTCCTTTAAACATACAGGGAAGGATGGCTTCCACAGTGACCAACTGAAATGGCTTTTTGACAATATACTGCTTTAGGCTGCTTATGTTCTATTTCCTTGCTGTGGAGGGGGCTATGATGAACTCTAAGTAAAGGGTGTGCTCTTTCTGGAATGGTGGAACTACTTAGATGGCTCTTTTTGGAAACAGATTATGTGTCTGTAGCTTAGACACAGCTTTTTGATAGGGTGGGTCATTAGGACAGTGGAGAGACTGTGGAAAGAAATGCATTGAATGGGAAACAAAGAGCATCTGGATATACCTCTTATTCAATTGTCATGTGTAATAGTCATCCAGGCTGTCAGGTGGAGCAAGAGGTGTCCCTTGACTCTATCCAAAATGAAGTAGTCAGACAAGTCCTCAGGGATTTTGAGAAATGTTGCTTGGAAGAGATCCCTGCCACTGCCGCTGTGAACCTCATATTCCAGGGCCATGCCCATTCTGAAAACTGCTGCAATAGCTGTTGGGGGGTGTGATCCATCCTTGAAAGTAGATGCTGAGAAGCCCAGAGTTTCACCACCTCAACATTAGGGTAAGCAGTGCCCTCACTTTCTTGTTTTTTCTAATTCAGTTTTTAAAAAAATCTCCAAAGAACAAAAATCCATTGAATAGGTTACCCATGAAATGGGTGTATGAGTTTCTGAAAAGTCTAAATTCAGACACAAGTGTAACAGTGCACTCCAAGGTTAGTGCATGCCATCAGCATATTGTGGATGAGTTGAATGGTCTGACTAGGAAGTGAACTTGAAATTGACATATGGGACTGAGGCTCATTCTCGATGTCTGAATCTGGCAACTCCTCCATGGTTTAATGCGAAGGAAGGAAGGAAGGTTGTCCTAATCTCCATCTAAGACAAGATTCATGCAACTTTGGGGCTGCAGCTATCAAAAAAACTCTCAAAGTTATGACCCACCCTACCCCCCACCCAGGACACCTCTGTTACACAGAGTCTCTTTGTTCACAAGTCTGCTAAAACTTCTAAACTGTAATATACAACTAGGACTCCTCCTTGCTAACGTTCATTGACTATACTATAAATTAATAAACAGATAAGATACTTTTCAGGTTGACAAAGGACATAACAGTTTTTGTTTATTTTTTACACTGCTTTGCTGAACAGTAGCCAAAAGCTGTACTTGCTCCTTGCTACAATCCCTAGCACATAGATACTGAATGACTACCATTTAGCCAGCTGCTTTTCATGACTATGACTATTTAAATGTTTTCTAATACTGCTTACAAAGACTAACTGGCACCCCAACTACAGCACCGAGTGTATCGTATGAGCGTGTCCCTGTTATTGCCTTTGCTTTTCTTCTGCCCTCGGTATGGCTTTGATAAACGAGGGTTGGTCAGAGAGTCACATAACATGTGACGGTATAGGAGAAAAAGAGGTTTTCCATAGAGACTACAAGAAATTGATATTAAATGAGTCATAGACAAAAGTATGGGCAACATATGTGTCTTCCATTTCATTGTACAGTATGTCCACGAGTCTACTCTCACCTTAGATACATGAGTGTTACTGCAGTAAATATACAGACTTCATTCCCTCTCTCTGTGCTGACCCAAATGTGCACTTAGACTCTGCGGCCGTCACCCGCTACGGACAAAAGACTACAATTGTAGTGTAGATGTTATATAAGTGAAGGGAGTGGTTCTTTTTTATATGCCCTATTTATCTATTAACCCCAACATACATTTACAAGACATACGTTCCCAAACAGTGCATACAGTAAGAACTGTGTCCTTTCAATTCTATGTGTCACTCACCACATCTCTTAGGCTTATTTAAGGTTTAGTGCAGCATAAACTTATCTGACAATCCTTCTCAGGAAAAAATCAGTAGGCCACCTTTTTTAGACATTTCTCATCCTCACTGCCTGCAGCCATCCACTCTCTTCTCAATTGGCTCATTCATTCCACCTTCCAACTTCCACCTTCATAATATGATAGCCATCAGGGTTTTTTCCTTAAAATGCCATTAAACCCATGCACATGCCCAGTCCTCAAGGCTCAGTGTGCAGTGGGCATCTGGATGGATGTGCCACTTGCTTCCTTGAATGACATGACTCCCTCATGTTAGCTCTATCCCTCATGAAGCCAGCATTCCCAGTTACCCAAGCATAAGAATGTATGCCCCAAGCATATATTCCCTCACTTTTCCATTGAAGAGAGGCAAACTGGCAAAGCCATATCACTGCTTGACCTTGTGCTGCCTGTGTCATAGTCCAGGCTTTATTCTTCTATGGCAGCAGAGATGACAACACATCACTTTTAGCTTCACATGCCCACCCCAGCTCCAGCCAAATGTCCAGCACCCAAGCTACTAAACAAAACCAAATGATCAGCAGTACATGCATCTTGTCATCACCCTAAAAGGTAGCTATATAATTTTTTTAATAACTATCATAAATTTATTTGTGAAAAAAGGTGCTTTAAAAAACATTACTGGCCTTAATTAAGCTTAACATGCTGGATAAGTGTCCTGCTTTTAATGACATATATACTAAGAAGTGGCACATATATATGTAGATCTATATCTATATATAGATAAAGAATGAATGAGCTTTTGATAAGAAAAAGTAGACCCCAGTTATGCAAAAGTGCACTTAAACGAAAGTGCACTTTCGTGATTACCAGTTTACCAAACCAGTAATATTACAACAAAAAAACACTGCAGCACTGAAGCACGCTACAGTGAGGATAATGGAATATACCTGTTTCCCCACTGTAGTGCAATCCCGGAGTTAGTATATATAAAGTAGTGGGGGTGTGGGGAGGCACAGCCTCCCACATGGGGGGTGCAGGGGGCTTGCCCTCTGTAAAAATATCTTTGTAGTGTTTTTTTTGTTGTAATATTTGCAAACATGCACTTTTGTTTAAGTGCTTTCTCATAACTGGGGTTGTACTTTTTCTTTACAAAAGCGTGAGCTTTCGATAAGAAAATGTAGACCCATATATATATATATATATATATATATATATATATATATATATATATATATATTATTCAGAACAGATCATTACCCCTTTGCTGTGATAGCTCATTTACCTTTCAGCATACTTTGAACACAAACAAATAAAAGTCAGTGTGGTAATACCTAACATCCCAAACATGGGCATGGATTCTCAGAAGTTAAACCAGTTTTTTTTTAAATAGCTAATTGCCTATAAGCTTCCTTATGTTTGATATGAACTTTTATTATATTAAAAGTATGATCTGCAGGGTTTCTTCATTCTCATCTACACCCATTCTCACACTTGACAACTGCTAGTAATAGTAGGTCTGTGATTTGGTCTGTGACAATGTACCTCATGCCTACTTCTATTTTGTGCTATTTTTTTAATTCTGCATTTTAACCAACAAATATACACTTTTAGTTTTTGGCATGTTTTCTTTAGATTCTCTTCCTTTATTTCAAAGCAAACTGGAGTTTAGTGTGGAGTGTAGAAGCTAACTTTGAATTTATCTTCCCTCACATTTCTGGTGAATTGCTTTCAGCCTAGGTTTCTCAAAAATCTTTAAATTTTGCCAAAATACATTTGCAAATTGGGCAATTTGTATCTTCTACAATATTTCATGTTTAGAATAATTACTGTCTAGATAATATGAACTGAATTTATTTGTTTCTATATGTCTACTCCTAAATTAGGCATTTACCCTGTACTGAAAAAAAACTGTTCTTTTATCAAAAATTTTCTGAACTAGATCTTGCTATGTTTAGTTTTAATTCTACAATATTTGTTTTTGCAGGGAGACAGTGGTGGTCCGCTCTCCTGTTTTGATTATACTGACTTTAAATTTTACATTGTGGGAATCATCAGCTGGGGATTAGGCTGTGGCAGACCACGTTTACCTGGAATCTACACCAATGTAGCACGTTATAAAAGCTGGATCGAAACCACAATGGAAGCAAAAGATGAACCAAAGAGTTTAGGCACCACATGGAATGCATTCAGCTTGACCACATTTGGACTGACAGCAATGGCTGTGTTTCATTTAGTGTGACTCAAGAACAAAAGCCCAATTTTAAATACATGTATTACTCTGAAAATGAGTTGTAAACATTGTGTATGTTTCAGTCATTGTATCTTTAAATGTACAGCTTTAATTTAATAAAATAAATTCATTAAAATTATTAAACAACAGAAGTGCGTGTTAATTTGTGGGCTGAGCTGCACATGCTTAGTCGCTTTTTCCATCTGGTTATGCATCTGAAGTGGACAGCAGTGGTGGTTGGTGTTAGTGATTCAAAGAATGAATCGATGTGCAGGATAATTTCTAACCATAAATGCAGAAACTACTGAGCTGTGGTACAGTTGACTACATAATGTAAATGAAAATCATGTAACCATGAATGAAGGACACTGCATTTACTGTTAATATTATCATGGCATGATTACTATTTTGAGTTTTGATTGTTTCTTTGCAGTTGGCATGACAACCTTACATTGTGACCAGGGCACTGCTGCTCCAATGATCTTCTATAATCTGAACAAAGTTGGAATATGTTACTCTGTACCTTGTTTTATAATTCATTGTGGTTGGAAAGCTCTGCTTTGTAATACTGTCTGTGACAAAAGTCTTGTATATCAGATATAGACCAGTGAACTCCATTCTGAATGCCTATATATTAAAGTGTAATTGTTTTCATTATTAGCTGACATCTAACCCTGTATACAGCTTGATTTAACTGTGATGAGTCTATTTCACCAGAAAACTGTAACTGTTCTAACAAATTGCAGTCCATTGCTGTTATTTAACATCAGAAGGACAGACAAGATAAGCGTATCTAGCCTGTCCTTTTAACTGTATCAGCATTTTTCCTTTCCTGTATCTGAATCTTTCCCATTACCTCATATCTACCTGTCCCATGTCCTCTTGAATGCCTCTGTAGATTCCTCTCCTGTCAACTAATCCAGTTTATTCCATGGGTCCACAACCTGTCTGTGAAAAAGTACTTTCAGAAGACTAAGGAGTAGTTAGCCACGACAATCTGCTGTTGGTGCCCCTTCCTTCCCCTCTGTCATTGTCTGGGAGGTTGACTTAGTAATTAAGGTGTTTTCCTGACAAACACCAGGTGTAGGACTTGATTCTCACATGGGGTAATTGGCTAGGCTTAAAATACTCATGAAAAGAGTACAGGGCATAAGTAACATGTCCTCTGCATACTGCCTCAATGGTCTTTCCTTATATTCTGTCACCTACAGGGTGAGAGGAGATCTATGCCTGGCGTACAAGGCATTTGCAGACTCCCATCCAGATGGACATCCTGCTTATCGACAAAACAAACAGCATCAGAATTACTCATTCTAAATACCTAAACCTTTTCTGTGATATAAATAGAACCTGCTGGAGAGACAGGTATGTATCCTAGAAACTATTTCTTCTCAGGAACAGGCTCCCTATCCATGTGAAGCAGAGTTCTTCCCTAACTCAATTCAAGTGTAACTTGGAGAATTGGATAGGGAGCAGGAAATTCATCCCTGCTTTGGCACCTATGTCTCTAATGGACACAGGCAGCCTGTAAATGATTAATTTCCCACTAACTTGTTTAAAAATGGTTCCTCTCGCAAGCCCCTTCTTACAATCAAGAGTATTGTGAGATTTGGGATGTATCACTAGGCTTAAAAAGGCCCTTTTGGGTGTGATGCCCATGCACTGCACCAGCAATCAAGGAGCCTCAGTCCTCACTACTAACACCAGTGAGGGGCATCCATATAGGGAAAGGATAATAAATACACACACAGTAAAGTACAATTTCCCTTAAGAGCACACAGAGATCACAGTCAGTCTGGGGCTGGTTTCTCCCTTTCTCTCCAGGTCCCCAATAAGACTCCCCACTGGCACAGCTATAGGGTCCAGATCTCAGCCTAGTGGGCAAGCTAAAACCTCCAGCACCCTCTCTGTCCAACCAGTGCTTCGTGTCCCTGCTCAAGTAGCTGACACACACATACACACACACTTTGAGATAAGAGTTTATACAACCACACATACACTCCTGGGGAAGGCTGGCACAGGTTCTCCAGCTGTGCCTCTTTTACCCAGACTATATGGTAGAAATCACTGCCACCACCCAGCTAATATTTATCAGCTAGGCAAAGGCCCTTATGTAAAGGTGTCCAATTATACTGTGCAATATTATTATCCAAATGGTAAGTGCAACCAAACAGTCAAGACTTATTTGGAGTGACTTGGTACAGTATCACTATATACATGCAATGTACTCTTAGAGCCTAAATTATCTCTACACAAAACAGCCACAGTTGAAAGGTTTAAAAATATTTCATAATAAATAAAAAAAAACACAAGACAATACTTCTTACTACACAGTTCTAGTCAAGAGTTCAGAGATCACAGATAAATACTTAAAATAATACAGCAGAAAAGTTCTGACATCACAGAAAAACAAACTAGTCTAATCTTCCTATTTTCTAGCTATATCTAAGAGAAAACACAGTTCTAAAGCCCTACTTACATATAGACACAGGCAGAGTGGTGAGTTAGATGTTCTCAAGACAAATGCTCTAATACTCTCCTTCTTTCTGTCCTTAAATTGACAACACAGTACCACTTATTCAGTTCAGATTACATCATTTCTTTCTGGTACCCAGGCCAACAGACTCCCAGAGGTTAATAGCTCTTGATCTTGCAGCTGCTCAGGAACCAGAGCAATAAAAGAAATTATTCTAGCCATTAACTCTGGCCTCAAAACAATAGCCAGAATGCCTTTATCTAGACATCTCGGCTCAGAGGTTTGACATCAAAGAATTGACTTATCACCTTCATTGTACTGTTGTTGCATTTTTGCAGTTCCACATTTAACACCATTTTCCCATTTAAGAGAACAAGCATGTGGCTTATATTAATATTTTCAAATGACAGAATTACAAAATTATATCTAGCTAGACTGACAGCTTTCACCTATCTTCACAATGGACATTAGCATAGTAAGTTATAAAAATGATGTTTTCAAACCATCCTGGCATGATCGTGTCCACTAATATGATGCCCTCCCCCCAGATTCCACTAAACTGTCCCTGGTTCACACAGCATCCCTAATTTTGCCTAATATGGTTACCCTGACCCTCTAAAATTTTGTGATAAATTACTAGGAATCCCAGTCCATCGGTAATGACAGAAATTAGTTTCATACTTCTTATTGTTCAGAAAATGAATGTTGAAGCAACACCTATTATGCCATGAACCTTTGTAGTACATTAGAGTAATATTTAGTAATTGTCTCTGATTTTGTGCCTTTGCCCCCACACCAGTGTTTTTGATATGTCCAGAAGGTTTGAGCAAAGAAGTTGAGTGGTATGATCTTCATTTGGTCTCCAGTGAGAAGAGGTCTATGTCCTTTAGTCCCTGGTCATAATATTTCCCTTCCAACCTATAAATAGTGGGGGGGGGTTGTCCCTGCTGCCTGCCAGTCAGCAGCCCCCTCCCACCCAATTGGTCTATTTTTTTCTCCATCACCAGGGAGTGTGTTGTTCAGGAGAGGCCATCATTTAGGCAGCCATCGGGGTGGTTCATACATTTTTTTTGTTATGACCTAACATCAGAAGTGCATGGTTGAATCATGAGGAAAGAAGAAATTCTCTCGGCTGACCACACTGTATACCCCTCACTTCCACAAGAGGTATTGCCAGCAAGTAGCCCTACCCTCTGCCCCTGAGCAAGGGTGGTGGTTTCTCCAGTCTCTACCAAAGAAATAACCCTGCCCCTTGTGTTCCCTGAGCATCCACACCCATCCTTCCCCTGGGAGAGGTGAGCAGGCATACTCTTTCACTTCCCCATCTGTGCCTGACTCCTATAGTGTTGAGGCTTCTAACTGAATCACAACAACCTGGATCACAGTCAGGGCTCCATCTGTCTACACCATGAAGTCAACATTATATCTCAGATATTTCTGGTAACTTTCCTCTGCATTCCTTCCAGCAGACTGATGTGTTTTACTATATATGGCCTTCAGAACCACATCTGATGCTTAAGGCGTGGTCTTGCCAAGTTCCTATTGTTTTTTTTTTTTTTTTTGCTTCTAGAATCTGACTGGGACTGGAACAGTTGAATGAGAGTAAGAGGATGCACCACAGCATTCTGCTTGCTGCTGACACCTCCCATCATGCTTCTCCTGGTGGTCTAACCAAACTGTGATCAACATCCACAGATCACAGGCTCACAGGTGAATACTAGGCAAACTGCCTTGTAGGGCCATTTTATGCCTAGACAACAACTCAAGGCTAGAATCAAACCCTGTACCTTGGGTTTAAGAGGTCAAGCCTTATCCATTATGATAAACCCACCTCCTTACATCAAACCCACCTCAGATCTTTGTTTCCTGCTCCATTGTACCCATTCCACTCCTTTCAGCTGATATTTCACACCAGGATTGCTGTAGACTGTGCAGTACTTCTCATTTGTTTGCACTAAATATCACCTGACATATTTTACCCACTTGTCCAGCCTTTCCAAATCCTTTGCTAAATACTTCCCCTCCCCCACTTCTGCACTTATCCTTGTGTCATTAGCAAATGGTTGTTCCTTTTTTGTCTTCCCCCAGATATGTCAGAGACAAGCACTTCGAAGAAAAATATCCAAGTGGAGTATGTCAGCTACTATTCTCCTGTTAAGATCACTTGCAACCCAGTTATAAAACTGGATCCATTCTGACTGGCAGCTCCTCCTGAGCATGAATCCATGTTTCAGCTGTTCTGAAGATTGCCATTCTCTAGAAATGCTACTATCCTTCCCCTTGAGATTTTCTACGACACTTTCCTTGTTACTTTTGTTAAGCTAACAGGCCATTAGTTCACCAGATTGTTACGCTCTTCCCTTGTACAAGGACATTATGATTGCCATCTTGAACTCCACTGGGGTATTTGCACTAGGAAGTGATCTATTCACAATCTCCATCAGAAATCCTGACAGCAAGTATGTCACTTATGCTTTATTCTACTTAAAAGACAGTCAGTTTTCTTTGAACATCTTCCCTCTGTCCCTGTGTCTATTTACTGCTTTCTTCTCTCTGCCCTGTCTCCATCCCAGCATGACACCTACCCTGTGCATTTCTTTGTGAAGAATTAAGCAAGATATTAAGTTTAGTAACTTTTTCTCAGTCTTCTATGCTGTCCTTTCTTCCTTCATTCAGAGTCAGAATTACCCTTGGATTTTTCATCTGCTGTGTTCTGCATCAGTGATTACATTTTGTCTGCAGCCTAAGCGCATACCACCCATCTGGTTCTTTTCCTATCCCTCCACCTTCCATCTTAATGTGTGATCACTGAGATGTCCTTCTATATCACTGTAGCAATATCCAAAAAGAAGGGCTCTACCACCCAGGGCAGCCCAGTGCTTGGCCAGTATACAAAAGCCTAATGACCTTGTATGCACTGTACATCTCCTTTACATAATGTATAGCATAAAAGGGAGGTACAGACACAACTACCCAGAACATTTTTCCCCTAGTTTGAACACCATTATTGCCAGTTGGTATGAGCACCTAGTTGCTGTACTGAATACTTAGCCACCAGATAAGCGCTGTGTCGAGGATTTTTTTTTCTTGGTCTTGTATTTTATTTTGCTACCTAGAGTTCGTGTCATCCAAGATGGGAAAATGTCAGTACAGGAGGCAGATTCTCCATAAGGATCATCACAAACAGTGTATTTTTTGTTTGGGTGTATCCCATGACCATACTTCTTGTAGTATCTGTAAGGCATTTGTTCCTTAGAGACTCAGAAGCTGTCTGTCTTCCTTCTTGAAAACCAGTGGCTTAAACAGTTAGCCCAAGGTACCATGCCAGATTCATTTAACCCCAAGATACTCCTGCTAGGTAAGAAGAAGACCAAGAAGTCATCGCTGGATTCTTTAGCTGTCCAGCCTCCACCAGATGTCCCTCTAGAAATGGGTAATAGCACTGTAGGTCATTTGGTATCTACATTGGATTCCTCTGCCACGACACCATCGGAGGTCAGCATAAATATGTCTTTTCACATGTCCTCTGAAGCTTTGCAGGCATCTGTTCCAGATGTCAAGGGGGAACCAAGGCTGATTATCTCAAAGGGTCCTAGAGGGATTCTGCAGACGTTGGTCAGGGAGGAGGTTCTGGGTTCTCTTACTGAATCTCAGCAAGGGTTGGAACCTCTGGTATCTGTTGGGGCTGATGTCCCTTCCAAGAAAAGACAAAAAACTGAAATATGTTTTAGTCCATCCTAAGGATTGTTATAGGGAATAGCAAGAGTTTACTCAGGGCTTGTTTTCTGCCTTGATGGCCTTAAAGCCTCCTCATGAGGTTTCGGTACCTGCTCCTTCTTGGACCTCTACCCCTTATAAATGGCTTAGGGAACCACATTTCTCACATGAGGATTCAGTGTCTACTGAGGGGTACTTGTCCTGTTTTTCACAGATGCCTTCACCTTTGGTTTATGGTTCTGATGAAGAGGATTCTGTTAGCCCTGAGTCTCCTTTTGAGGAATTGTCCTTTGGGGACACAATTATTAGGATGCTGGAATACTTAAAGTGGGATTCTTCTCAAATCTCTGATATTCAAAGAAGATATGAATTGCTTCAAGTGGATACTCCTAAACTATTGGCAGTTCCTCCTACGTTGGTTATCTTGTTAGATACTTTCTTTGCCGCTTCAAAGTCTCTTGATTCTCAGCCTCTGGCTCTTAAGAAACCTGATAAGTTCTATAAGGTTCCTGAGGATTGTTAGTTTTTATTTAAATGTCCTTCTGCAGATCCTGCTGTGGTGTCAATCTCTTCTAACAAAACCTTCTAAGCTTTTGCCCTCTTCCAAACTTTTGCCTTTTGATCAGGATAGTAGGCCGGTCTGGTCAGGATGTAACAGATGCACTTTTGTGGGTTCTGTTCATGCAGATTTATTATGTACAAACACATCAGGAATGAGGCAATAACTTTAACTTAGATAAACTTATAAACAAACTGACTCTATCATACATGCTCACTATCTGGCTGCAGTCTCAAAATGGCACTGAAGCTAGCACGTAAAGGTACAACACACCTACATATTCTACATCCTCCCTCTTTGAGAAATGAATTGTATTTCATTGTCGACACTGATTGACATACAATAAATACAAGACAATTCTTAGACATGCAATTATACAGAACTAGAAACAAATATACAACTATGTCCAGGTTGCTTTGTTATTTCACATTAGGTCTGGAGATGCAACCAAATCATGTGACAGAATTTAGTGCTAGATATAGCAACTGGGATGGTCTCTGCTGAATGTTCCACCTTGGAGACATCAGGAACATCATCAGAAGTTGTAATGGAAGTGAGACGCTTTCTGGAACAGGAACATTGTCTGAATTGCTCTGAGATCTAGAGTCTGTATCACAGGAACAATACTGCAATATCAGTTCTGATACAGGAAGAAGAAGATGTCTCCGATTTCTCCTGCACTCCACAGCCTCAGATTCTACAAAACAGGATCTTGGCTCTGTACATAAACCTGTTACTTGACCAATCTGGTCAAAACGTTTCACTTTTTGTGTCCTCACTGTCTCTCCTTTTTTCAATGGATGAAGAGATCTGTTCATTTTATCATAACTGGACGTCTGAAAAGAATGTTTTCTGAGTAGCTGGGCTTTGATTGCTCTAGTATTTTTAGCTTTTGGCCTCAATAAACTGGAACTGATAGGCAAGGTTTTTCTGGTTTGCTTAGATAAAAGTTTTTGAGCAGGTGAGCCAAGTATATTGTCACGGGTTATGTTTCTGAGATTAAGTAAATTCAAAAAGACATCGGTATTGTTACGCTTTGACTTCCTCTAGTAATTGCTTTGCACTCTGTGTTGCACGTTCAGCTAGCCCATTTGACTGTGGATATTCTGGACTTCTAGTAACATGTACCAAGTCCCATTCTCTTGCAGATTTCTGAAACAATTGACTGGTAAATTGCGTACCATTGTCAGAGATAAGCTTATGTGGACTACCATGGACTGAGAAATGATGTTTCAGCTTGATAATAACAGTAGTGGACGTTAGGTTGGACAGTAAATCGATCTCAAACCAGTTTGAATAAGAGTCGATCAACACTAAGCAATGCTGATTGTTCCACTCGAATATATCAGTGGCTACTGTTGACCAAGGTAGTTCAGGAACATGACTTAGGTGAAGTGGCTCTTTTTGCAGATGCGGTTTAGTACTATTGCATACCGAACAAGATCAAAGCACATTGTCAATGTCTTTCCCTAGAGAAGGCCAAAATTCTAGTCCTCTCACCCTTCTTTGGGTAAATTCAAAACCTGAGGACCAAGATGCAAAATATGAATATATTCACATTGTAAGGAAGCAGGAACAACAACTTTAGGACCTTTGAAAATAATGACATCTTCCATTAACATCTCATCTCTGAAAGGAAAATAAGGTTGTACTTCAGGCGGTACACTAGATTGCTTTGATGGCCATCCTAGCTGGATGTAGTGGTTGAGCTTTTGCAAAACAGGTTCAGTCTTTGTATAATCTTTCAGCTCAAGTCTTAATGCAAATAAAAAACCTGTACGCTGTGCCAAAGTCCTGGTAAAACTCCAAAACACGAACAACTCCAAATGAAAAGCAACAGGACACTGCTGTGTATATAAAATCAAGTAAAATTTAATCCAGATAAAAACACTAGGTAAGCGCTTTCGGGATACACCCTTCATCAGACAAAGACACATTATACAAACAGCATTTTAAAAAATGAAACAGCCAATGGCATCTAATGAAAAACCCGCCTATTTAAAAGGGTGGGTTTAACTGGAATGACATCATTTAATCCTGGTTCCCTGTGTGCCATAAACTCAATGATCCATCTTGATTCAGCCAAAGCTGTCTGATGTTTAACATCACCCCCCCTATTATTTAGCCTAATGTTGACAATGGCCCTAAATTTAAAACTATGTGTTGGGTTTCCACTAATATGCCTATACAAGGCATTACTTAAGTCACTATTCCTAATGCTACTTAGATGCTGTAAGATTCTAACCTTAAGCATGTTGTTGGTCATTCCTACATAAAAACAGGAACATTCAACACATTCAGCTAGGTACACTATATTAGTGGTCCTACATGTGGCCCTCCCTTTTAAATGAAACATCTTCCTGGTTGTTGGGTGTATGAATGTAATTTCCTTGTTGATGTAAGCACAGGCCTTGCATGTCCCATAGGGAAGTGTACCTGCAGAGGTCTTAAAAGATCCACCTTGGGCACTCATCCTTTCATTACACAGTAAGTCCTTAAGGTTCCTATTTCTCCTGTATCGGAATCTGGGGCTGTTGTCAACAATACCCTTGAGTCCAATATCACTGGTTAGAATATTCCAATTATCTTGTACAATCTTATTAATATCATTGATGTTACTACCATAGGTAAACAATAACTTGGGACCCATATACATACACACATTGTTATCATTACCTATTGGTTCCCCTCCCTGTGTTCTCCTTAACCAGGGCTTATATTTTGTCCGTCTGAGTTTAACACTACTGTCAAAAGCACGGTGTATCAATCCATCTTTATAGCCCCTATCCTTGAAACATTTACCAAGTTTATCCAATTCTTCATCAAACTGTGTATCCAATGCACTCACCCTAGATATCCGACTAACCTGCCCCTTAACAATGTTAGGGAACACGTGTCGAGGGTGCATGCTATCGAATGATAGCAGGGTGTTCTGCCAACACTCCTTCCTGTGTAAACTGGAGACAAAGCCTTCTTGTGTCTGTTCCACACAGACATCCAAAAACTCTATATGGGTATAGGATGTTGTGGCAGTAAATTTCAGAAATGTAGTGGTGGAATGAATGTAAGAAAGAAAGCGATCAAATGAATTACAGTCGCCATTCCACAGAATAAAAATGTCATCTACAAAACGAGTATACATACTTATATAATCCTTCCATACTTCATTATTTAAAATTGTAGATGATTCCCAATTGGAAAGGACCAAGTTAGCATATGTATTTGCACAGGGGGTGCCCATAGCTACCCCCTGTGCTTGCCTATATAATGAACCTGCTCCTATGAACACATTATTCTCCAAGACAAGTGTCAGCATATCCTTCACTAACTCAATTTTGTGTATATCTGCACCCTGACTTGCAAGAAGCTCGCCCACTGCTGTTACACCATATTCATTGTGGATAACAGTAAATAGACTGTTCACATCCAAAGTGACCATTAACAGTCCATTTACTCCATTGGGTCTAATGACATCCCCCAAAAGTCTCAAAAAATGTCCTGTGTCCACAAGAATATTGTCAATCTGTTCCATATATGGCTTAAGAATGGCTTCCAGCCATAACGAAATGTTTTCTGTGACCCAACCCCTGCCTGACACTATGGGTCGCAGGGGTGGGTCACTCAAAGATTTATGTATCTTGGGCAGAGCCTTGAATACCGGTGTGACTGGTTTGTCCACCCGTAAAAACTCATGTGTATCTGGTGTAATTCTCATATCATTGAGTAAAGATCCTAATCGCTGATGTACCTTATCAATAACAAGTCTAACCCCCAAAGGATTAATTTCTATATAAGTATCATCAACCGTTAACATGTTTTTTACCTTCTCATTGTACCATGCAGTGTCTAGAACGACTACTGCACCTCCCTTATCATGGTTAGGTCTTTGTTATCTATCAAACATTGTAAAGCCATTTTCTGTGCTGTAGTTAAACTATAATATCTAGTAAAATTACCATCTGAAAAATATTTAATCAAATCTCTCTCGCAGCCATTCATAAAAAGATTCAATGCAGGTGTGAATGGTGGTACAAAACTACTCGGTTTTTTAGGAAAAACACAATTATTATCAGTATTACCAAACATCACCTTTAACATAACATTTCGACAAAACAGCATCAAGTCCATAATGATTTCATTATAAGAGCAGACCCTGCTCGGTACAAAGGTGAATCCTTTGTTCAGTACTGTCAGTTCATCATTGTTTAACACATAAGAAGATAGATTGTAAACAATACCAGTATGAGCATGAACAGTCAATGTAGAGTCCTTCTTCTCTTGTCCACATCCCTGTCCTCGCTTAGGGATCTCTTCCACACCCCTTTCTTTCTTACTGCAGCTGGTAGCCTGTCCAAAAAAACTCGCATGCCCCTGAGCCACCTTGGGACGTGCACCAAAAGCATGTTCACATCCTTCAGTAACCACAGAAGTTATGGACAAAGAAACCATGGGCGAAGAAGTCACCTCTTCAGAACTAGTTCCCTCTGTCAGAACAGAACTGACAGACATATCATGAGCAAGCGTCGCACTATCTTTAATAACTGTTGCTGCCGAAGCAACTTTCGGTCCATGTAAAGCATTGCTTTCTCCACTATTCCCCTCCTCGCTACTAACGCTCTGTTCATTCGATGCAAGCGACAGTAGGTCTGTGCTGGTTCCTACTGAGTTAGTCACGCTTTTTCCATGTAAATCATTGTCACGCCCCCAAAAGGATGTGTTACAGTCTTCCTTGCCGTACGTTTGGTACTGTCCGTTTGTGCCTGGTTGTACCTCGGCCAAACGAAGATGTTCCCCTTGGAAAAGTCTTCAAAATCTCTTTTGATCTTACTCATTTTTGTGTTGCGCAGCTTCTCAGCATTGCTATGAAAAGATTCATGCAACGCTTCCAGTCGCTGCACATATTTTACATCGGTGAACTCAGAGTCTAGTTTACTTTATAATTGCTGGACTTCAGATTTCAGCCCTTCTAATTCAGGAGCGAAGAATTCATTAAGAAGGTTCATGTATTGAAAGCTAGTATTAATGTTCAATGTCTGCCACCTCACTAGTAGATCAGGATACCAATCTCCCTGGGCTGGCATACATAGAATCCTCATGCCTCTAGGTACTATTCCATAGTCGAGGCATGCTTCTAAATGGAAAGTTTGCCATTGTAAACGTTGCATTTTATTCATTTTAAAAGAAAGGTCGTGTAGCAAGTCCTCAAAAGTTTTATCTACAGCCACCGGTACTGGTTTACCTTGCTGTCCATCCTTCTTAACCATAAAACCCAAGTTCAATAGTGGATTATCCTTCATAATCAACATCTTATTCCATCAACAGTTACTTGCTTCACCTGAACCAACATTCAGGGAAGAAATGTCACCTCTGTTTCTGTCCCTCACAGCATGCATAGCGTAACAAATACTGAAGTCCAAATGCAAATAAAAAACCTGTACGCTGTGCCAAAGTCCTGGTAAAACTCCAAAACACGAACAACTCCAAATGAAAAGCAACAGGACACTGCTGTGTATATAAAATCAAGTAAAATTTAATCCAGATAAAAACACTAGGTAAGCGCTTTCAGGATACACCCTTCATCAGACAAAGACACATTATACAAACAGCATTTTAAAAAATGAAACAGCAATGGCATCTAATGAAAAACCCGCCTATTTAAAAGGGTGGGTTTAACTGGAATGACATTATTTAATCCTGGTTCCCTGTGTGCCATAAACTCAATGATCCATCTTGATTCAGCCAAAGCTGTCTGATGTTTAACATCACCCCGCCCCCTATTATTTAGCCTAATGTTGACAATGGCCCTAAATTTAAAACTATGTGTTGGGTTTCCACTAATATGCCTATACAAGGCATTACTTAAAGGGGAGGGCCATATGTAGGTCTACTAATATAGTGTACCTAGCTGAATGTGTTGAATGTTCCTGTTTTTATGTAGGAATGACCAATAACATGCTTAAGGTTAGAATCCTTCAGCATCTAAGTAGCATTAGGAATAGTGATTTAAGTAATGCCTTGTATAGGCATATTAGTGGAAACCCAACACATAGTTTTAAATTTAGGGCCATTGTCAACATTAGGCTAAATAATAGGGGGGGTGATGTTAAACATCAGACAGCTTTGGCTGAATCAAGATGGATCATTGAGTTTATGGCACACAGGGAACCAGGATTAAATGATGTCATTCCAGTTAAACCCACCCTTTTAAATAGGCGGGTTTTTCATTAGATGCCATTGGCTGTTTCATTTTTTAAAATGCTGTTTGTATAATGTGTCTTTGTCTGATGAAGGGTGTATCCCGAAAGTGCTTACCTAGTGTCTTTATCTGGATTAAATTTTACTTGATTTTATATACACAGCAGTGTCCTGTTGCTTTTCATTTGGAGCTCATCAAGTCTTGCTGTCAAAAAATTATTCACTCCCATGACATCAAAGTCAAAATTCTCTGCATCAAACTGTTCCTTTGTAATTCTGGGCGATCCGGATAAGGTATCAGCCAGATAAAGAAGTTTGCCTTTCATACAGAGCATTTTGAAGTTATACTTTTGTAATTTGAGCTTCATTCTTTGCAATCATGCTGAAGCAGAACACATAGGCTTCTTTAACATAGTAACTAGAGGTTGATGATCAGTTTCAATCTGGATATATCGACCATAAATACAATCATGAAACTTTGAACATGCAAACACAAGTTTCAAAAGTTCTTTTCGATCTGAGCATATTGCATTTCAGTTTGGGTAAGAGTTCTAGATGCATAGATGCATAGATGCAAACTCCTGAAGCTCTTCATTAAGTATAGACCTAGCTTAATACTCAGTGGTGACATCCACCCCAACCATGGCCCTTCCACATCTAATAGTAATACCCCCATTACCTGCAACATTAGCCATAATACTTTAAATAGACTAGCTAACTCTCTCCTGGCCTGTCACCTTAATATTAGGAGTATTAATAACAAAATACATGAACTGCATGCACTACTGGCTATCCAGTCCCCTGAGATTCTCTGCTTAACTGAGACCTGGCTAAAACCTAACACCACTGGCAATGAAGTTTTACCACCTGGGTATAATATACACAGGCTGGATCATGCTTCCAGGAAAGGGGGGGGGAGTAGCAATACTCTATAAATCTGAGTTAAACGTAGTCATAAATGTTAATCAACCACCTCAGATTAATAATTAGGAAATGTTTGCTGTCAAACTGCAACTTAACAAAAGTAAATGCATAAACATAATCTGTATGTATATCCCCCCAGGTAATAATATAACCACACTTGAAAACACCCTACACTGGCTTTCATGTTACTATCCCCAGGAAACACTATTGTTTGGAGACTTTAACATAGACTGAGGCACCTGTTCTTCTGAGTCCTCTACTACCCACATTAAGCTGCATGCATTCTCCCAATTAATAACTACCCCAACCAGGCTAGGTAAGCCAAATCAAAAGAAAGTACACTTGACTGGGTACTTGTAAATAGCATTCCCCAACTGTACACTGCTGGTACCCTCCTCGCTGATCTAAGTGACCACCTTCTCACTTAAATAGTTAAACAAAAAGCCATTAACCCACAAACACCGTTACTCAGAAAAGTCAGAAAATAAATACGACTTTGAACCTGCCAAATTCCAGCAGGAACTTTATTCCTGCAATTGGTCGATGCTAACACACCTCCCCCAGGAGGAGGCAGTTGCATATTTTAACAATAAATTTCTTGAAATCCTTGACTGGTACGCACCTGCCCGCTTAAAGCTAACTAAAGGTCAAACTACACCATGGCTCTCTAAAATGTCTAGACTAAAAATCAACAACAGAAACAACCTCCGGGCCAAATGGCGCTACACTAAAACCACCCATGATCATGTTAAACACTGGCAAGCTAGGAATGACACTAAAATATCCATCCGGTCAACAAATGTAAAATAAAATAAATAAATAAATAAATAGGCTACTGGTCTGCCCTCTTCAAGAATAACTGCACCAAGACCAAACTTTGAAGCATCACAGGAAAGAGTAACTGGTCTACTGACATAGTATCTTTGAGCAGGTGGTGCGACAATTTTCTGCTTAAGATCATCAAAAGCTCTCTGGTGCTGTTCTAGCCAAGACCATACAACATTTTTGCATGTCAGCTCTCTTAAAGGCACTATCAATTCACTGAAATCTGGTATGAACTTGTGCAAATAGTTAACCATATCAAGAAAACGCCATAGAGCTTGAACATTATCTGGTGCCTGTATTTCAAGAATAGGTGTTTGATTAGACAGGTCTGGTCATAAACCTGTACTGGTAAATAAATGACCTGCATATGTGACTTCTGGAAGTCTGAATTTGCACTTTAGAGAACTGAGCTTTAAGTTTACCTCATGTGCTCCGTCTAAAACTTTCTTGAGGTTTCTGTCATGCTCTTCTTTACCATTGCCTCCAACCAACAAATCATCTGCTATCATGGCAAAGGGATAACCTGAAAAGATCGGTTCCATTGCACACTGGAAGACTTCACTTGCAGAATTTATTCGAAAGGGTATCCTGAGAAATCTATATCTTCCAAATGGGATACTGAATATAGTCAGTAGTGAAGATTTGCGATCAAGCATTACTTGCCAAAATTAACTCTTTCCATCCAAGACAGAAAATACAGTGGCATCCTATATTAGAGCTGCAACTTCTTTGACTGTTCGCATAGGATGATGCAGTCTCTTAAATGCCTTATTCAAGTCTCTTGGGTCAATACATATTGTGATTTCATCTGAGACAACACCTATAGTTGGTTCTGTAACCTGACAAATTACACCTTGTTGCACCATTTTATCCAACTGAGCTTTAAATCTGCTCTGCATGGCTATTGGAATTTTTCTTGCTGGCCGGATTACTGGACTGACCTGTGGGTCTAACTTCATAGAATACACAGCTGGAAGCTTGCCTAGCTTGTCAGTGAAAACATCAGCATATTCTGAGGAAATAACATCAGTGAAGCCAACTGGGACATGTGATCATTTGATGAACTTCTTTAGTAAAGGAAAGCAAGTTCATTCTCAAACTATCTCTGAAACCCAATAATGGATGCACAGGTCTTCGACCTATGTAAAATAACAACTTGTAAGTGTTCCCAGCCAAATAATATGAAAGCACTAGTGAGCCTTCAGTTTGAATTTCTTCACCTCCATAGGCAACAAGTTTCGCACAACTAGCCACTTTAAGTTGTTCACCAGCCCTTACTTTGGCAAATGCTTCAGCTGACATAACATTACAGTTTGAACCAGTGTCTGTCTTGAGCTCAGTGGGTTTACCATGGATCTGGACAGTACAAAGCACTTCACCCTTAGCTAATAAATCTACTGCATTGACCTTTTAACCAATCAGTGATAACACCATCTACATAGAAAGTAGGGTTGCAACCTATATAATCAACTTACTTTTTAAGTGACCCTTCTTTGCAACTGAGTGAGGTTTACTTGACTTGCAAAACGTTTGAAAATAAATTATTCCATTTTTTACACTTGTGACATTGTTGACCAAATGCTAAACACTTTTCTCTTTTGGACTTATGGCTGGCACCACAATTATGACAGTTAACAAAGACGCTTGATTTGGGTTTTGCTGATTCACCCTTGTGCTGTACTGAACTTTTGCACTTTCCTGAGCATAATCCTTTAACTGACCTAGTCTTGGAACTTGCTGGAAAACTACTGGATTTCACTGCCACACCTGGAGGGGCTGCAGGTGCCATGTGCTGCATGCTGTCTACATTTGCTCTGGAGCCTGCTGCAACTCTTGTCACTAGCCAGCATACTTGTGTGCCTTTCTGTAGGTTCATGGATTTGACAAATCTCAATGGCTTTGCTCAACATTAAGTCTCTGTCATGAAGCAAAATCTTTCTCATAGCAGCACTCTTGATACCACACACAAGCCTTTCCTTTATCAACTTATCATTTAAATCACCAAACATGCAAGTTTTGGCTTTGTTTCCCAAGTCAGTAATGTAAGCTGCATATGTTTCTCCTTGCCTTTGGTCTCCTGTATAAAACACATGCCTCTCTACTGTAACATTGGTATGGGGGCTGCACATCTCTCTGAATTTACGCTTCAAGCACTCAGGGTCTTCTCTTGCTTTAGCCCAAACAATATGACAGTTTTCTCCTTCTCCTTCATTCACTGCTGATTCATACACAAATGAACCCTCTCTATCAATGGCCTTTGACCCAGCTAGGTTTAGCAAAATGAGCACCCTAGTGCATGCATCTTTATATGAGTAAGCTGCTTGTATGAAAATATTGTACTCTTGCTGAAATATTCTCCAATTCTCTGCAAAATTATGATCAGATACAAGTGGACCTGATCTGCAAAATGCCTCTGCCATATTAACACATCAGTGAAGGCTTTTACAAATATGCACGAACAAACACACATACATATATATGCCAGAAATTTATGCCGGTACGTCTGACTATACCCAATAGCACAACAAGCCTCTAAGTAATTGAACTCTGCAAAATGCTTTGCAAAATAAGTCTCCAGGGCACTGTAAAACTCTTGAAATTATTGTACTATAAAGTCATTTATTATCATTGTAAGAAACATTTCAAAGTAACTGCACTGTGCAATTAAACTGTGCAGCAGAAGAGGCTCGGAGTAAGAAACATTTCGAAGTAACTGCACATTGTAAATTAACAGTACACGGCACAATGAAACACTTCCAAAATGGCTGTACTTTGCTAAATAACTCTTTACAGTGCAAGAAACACTTTGTAATAGCGGTCCTTCATAAGTAGGCACACCCAGCACAAGAAACTTTTCGAAATGGCTGTATTTTGACTGCACTTCACAAAATAGTTGCACTTTGCACACAATAAACTCTTTGGAATACATGCACAGTAATAAACACACACTGTAAGCACTTTTTAAGACACTTTGCAATGCTTCAAATAACTCTAGTTATGCTATTCAGAGCTTTAGTTAATGTGAAATAGTAGTTTATGCCAAAACACTGTAATTTTCAAAAAAAATGCAGTTGCCTTGCTTTATTTATGCTTCATATGCCCTTTCTGCCCTTTATTTATATTCGTTTTGCCCATTTAATCTCTTTTCTTGTGCTTGTTTACTCTAAACATGCTCGTTTTGCAATTCCGAGGTGACTCTGAACCTCCTATCGGCTTTTCTAATAATCATTCTGTCAGATATCGTAATTTCGAACATTTTGTTTAATTAATAAACTTTTCATGCTTTTCCTTGTTTAACTAATAAACTTTTAATGTTTTTTATTTGCTTAATAGACATTCTGTGCTATTCATTTGCTTAGTAATGTGTTTTATGCCCTTGTAATGATCTGTTTTATCTCTTTTAGTAAAATAATTGTTCATGCAAGTTTTCATTACCTTTAGCTTGTTTCTGGCCCTTTTTTGCTTGTTTCTCTTATTTTACCTTCACTGTTAATTCTGTACCTCGCATCTCTGAAAAGCAGTTTCAGGAATCCTGGTTCTGGCACCATGTCATTCACCCGGTCAGGATGTAACAGACGAACATTCATGGGTTCTGTGCAAGCAACTTTATTATGTGCAAACACATCAGGAATGAGGCAGTAGCTTTAACTTAGATAAACTTATAAACAAACTGACTCTCTCTCTCTCATACATACTCACTACCTGGCTGCACTCTCAAAATGGCACTGAAGCTGGCACATGCTTGCTATTTATATGCGCGTGCTGACCTTAGAAGTGCTTCTTAAAACTACAGCACACATACATATTCTACAGTAGAGCAATGGAGAAGATTGGCAAGAAAGTTTACACTGCTTCTACTTTGGCCTTTAGGGCTATTAATTACCAGACCTACATGACCAGGTATTCTCTGGCCTTGATGGCTCAAGGCTTGTCAGGTTATTTCTGACCTCCCTGATTCTGAAGACAAACCCTCTGCCTTATCTTTTTAGGTTCTGCTTCTCAAGTGGCTCCCTGCTCTATTAAGTGCAGCTATGATGCTGCTGATGCCTCTTCTAGGGCTGCGGCTTTTGGGTCTATCATGAGGCATCATTCTCTACTTCATCTCTGAGGACATTAAAGACAAGTTGTTGGATGGTCCTTTGGATAATAAACATCTTTGGGGGACTGCTGCTGCTGACATGTTTAAGTCTGTTCAAGAGAAAGGCAAAGCCTTGCAAGACCTTAAACATATTTTTGTCTCTTTTATCCCTAGGTTCCAGAGGAATTATCCTTCTAGATCTGCCTTTGTTCATAGGCAACCTCGCCAGGTCTCAAAGGGCAGGAAGAGTGGGAGGTGGGCCTCCTCTGCTAAGGCTTCTTAGATTTCTGTGGCCCAAAAGCCTTCTTTATTTGATAAGCCCACTTCTCTTTGACAATTTGCCCCCTCCCTTTCTTTTAGGCCAGATTCCTTTTTCCCTTTGTCTTTCCCTTTGTCTTCCAAATTGGCATTGCATCACTTCAAACTCTTGGGTTCTTTCTGTCAACCATCAGGGTTACTTCATGGTATGGATGTCTCTCCCTCCTTTTTCAAGGATTCCTCAATCACCTCTAGAGCAATTTCCTCATTTTCCGGAGGTTCTAAGGTCCCTGGTGAGCCAAAAAACCTTCAACCTGCCCCCCCTTCCCAAGTGGGAAAGGGTTTTTATTCCAGGATGCTCCTGGTTCCTCAAAATGAGGGCACTTGGAGAACTGTTCTGGATCTCTCCCAGCTCAGCAGAATTCTCAAGGCCCCTTCTCTTTGAATGCTTACGCTTCAAATCCTGTTTCCTCTTCTGTTACCCCAGCCTTTTCTGGTTTCTTTGGATCTGAATAACACTTACTTTCATATACCTATTCACCCTCTTTTCAGTATGTTTTTACATTTCTCTGTGTCTTTCTTTCATTTTCAGTTGTCTGCTTTACCCTTTGACCCAAGGGTATTCAAAAATTGCCTAGCTCCTGTCTTTTCTTTCTGCAGGCTCCAAGGCATTCAGATTTTTTTTTCTTATCTAGATGACCTGTTACTTCAGGCATCTTTTCCCAGTCACCTGTTACAACATCTGAAGTTTATCATGTCTCTTCTTCAAAGACTGGGGTTTTTTATCAATATCCAAAGTCCATCCTGACTCCCCCATGTGTATCTCGGATGCAGGATTCAGACCAGTGTCAATGCTCCCTTCTCTTCCACCTCCAATAGTTGTGTCATTGGCACCTTCCTTCAGTCTCTTCTTCCTCTGACTGCAATGCCAACCAGGGTGTTTCTTCGAGCCCTGGGATTCATGGCCTGTTCTATTCCAATGCTCCCTCTTGCCAGACTGCATATGCAGAAGCTTCAATGGTACCTCAGTTCAGTTTGGCTGCAGCATTGCTACCCTCTGGATGCCAGTGCACCTCTCCTTCCCTGTCTAAAGAAGGAATTTGAGTGGTGGATTCAACAGTTTGCTTTCATACCCCGCCTGCCCTTTCATCTTCCAATCCTGTCTCAAGAACTGTTCACCAGTGCCTCAGACATGGGGTTGTGGGATTCATGTGGTCAGCTGAAAGTTCAGGGTCTCTGCCCCCACCATCAGAAGTCAGACCATATCAACATCAAAGAGATGAGAGCTCTGATTCTGTCTCTTCAAGCTTTTTACCCCATGTTTTCTCCAGGCCCCTTGAAGGTATACACAGACAACATTACAGTGATGTAGTATGTCAACAAGCAGGGAGCCACAAAATCTTACATCCTCTGCAGGATAGCTCCTCAGGCTTGGGAGATGCTTCTCAGTTATCAGTTAACTCTTCAGGCAGTATACATTCCTTCAAAACACAATCTAGTTGCAGACTCTTTGAGCAGGTCCAAAACACAGGCTCATGAATGGATGCATCATAGAGATATGTTTCTGGACATTGTCCATCAGTGGGGTATTCCTCAGGTAGATCTTTTTGCATCCCCTCTGAACAACAGCTTCTTCTCTTCTGTTGCAGAGTGCCATGCCATCTGGCATTGAAGATGGACATCCTTTCTTTTCCTTGGAAGGGGATGTTTCTTTATGCCTTCCCTCCTCTACTTCCAAGAATCCTGTAGATGGTTCAGGTAGACTCCCCAAAAATCTTGCTACTGACTCCCTTCTAAGCAAGACAGCATTGGAGCCCCTCTTAATGCATCTGGCCAGTGGCAATCACCACAAGTTACCTCATTGGTTGGATCTCCTCACACTGGACAAGGGGTCTCTCATTTATCCTCACTTGTCCACTCTTCAGCTGACACTGTGGGTGATAGGGTTTAGTTCCCTTTCAGGCACCTCTTTTCTGAGGACATGCTCATGGTTTTACAGGAGGCAAGGAAACCCTCAATCAGAAAATCTTATATGTCCAAATGATAAAGATTTTCTTTCTGTTGCCACACTCATAACCAGGACCCTTTTTCAATGGGACCCATTTGGTCCTATCTTATTTGTGTGAGTTGCTCCAGGCTCCTGTTCTTCTGTGAATGCCCATTTGTCAGACATTTCTGCTTGTCTGCCATTGAATCCTCCTCTGACTACTTGTATTGAGGTAAACAATTTATTAAAGACATCCTGCATGTTAGGCCTCCAAGGAAACCTGTTCCTTCTCCTTGGGACCTTAATTTTGTTTTGGAAAAATTGACTCGGGTTCCATTTGAGCCTGCAGATTCTGCTTCTTTGCAACATTGTACCTAGAAGACTGTTTTGTTGCTGGCTCTTACTTCTGCTTGAACGGTTTCTGAGCTCCAGGCCCTTATGGGCATTCCTCCCTTTTTTTTTTTTTGTTAAGGGACAGAGTGTCTCTTCAGCTTAATCCTTCTTTTATGCACAAGGTAGTAAATGAGTTATCCTTGAATCAGTTGGCATAACTCCCTTCCTTTAGCCCTTCAACTCAGTCTGCTAGTGAGAGGGTCCTGCATACCTTTGATTTGCACAGACAGCTCAGGCACTATTTGGATAAAACTACAGCCATTTGTAATACTGATCAGCTTTTTGTTTCCTTTCATCACAGAACATTGGGTTTGGCTGTTTCTAAGCAAACCATCTCCTCCTGGATATCTAAGGTCATTTCCTTTTGTTATTCTTTTCATGGTAAATCTCTGTCTACTTCTGTTAGAGCTCATTCCACTAGAGCTGTTGCCTCTTCTGGTGCCTTCTTCAAGTGGTTGAATATCAGTTCCATCATTGAAGCTGCTACTTGGTCTTCAGTGCATACCTTTACTAAACATTATAAGTTGGATATGGTTTCTAGAGCCATAGCAGATTTGTTGAAACTATTTTATGTGGGTCTACTGAGGGCTTTTCTCAGCCTTCAACCACCCGTTATGTTTCTTGAGCTTTTTTTATTCTCTCTTCTGTTTTGGATACTGCAACAGTCATCTAGAAGGGCATAGTACAGTTGTGTAAAATCTTACCATAATAGAAGATGTCCTTCTTCTCACAGTTTCAGTATGTGCTCCCTCCCTCCAGCCCCCTCTTGTTTGTTCTAGATTCCCTTCTGGCTGAGGGTCTCCCCTTTTTCTTCTGCATTTTTTCCTTCTGGATACACGTTGGATACTATTGGCTGACAACACCCTATCACAGTTTCTTGGGGATACATGTCACTTTTAGTTTCATAAAGGCAAGAACCTGGGTTCACATTTGAGCCATTATAAATGGCCAAGCAGGTCCGTTTCTACAGACATTATTCAAACAGCACTCTCAGGTTGATTGAATGTATGCCTTGTGGTCACTGTAGCCACTGCAACAAGGTCCCCAAGTCAAAACAATTTTCGAGCAGGAATTGTGGTGTGGTTTTTGACATTGGTTTCTTTGCAAAGTGGAGTAGTGACTGGTTAGTTTATTTAGCCTCATGTAGTCGCTCTGCATTTTATGTAGGACAGCCATCAAGGCCACTTAGATTGCAGATTTCTGAGCATCTAAGTGACATTAAACATAAGAGAATCAGTAATGCTTTGTATAATCATACTATTAAACACCTTACAGCTTCATTCAACTTCATGATTATTGACAGGATCATGGGCAATAGATCTAACAAAGCGGGATTGCACTCTATATTGGATATTAAAGAGAAAAAAATGGATCATCAAACTGGATGGACTTTTTCCACCCAGATTAAATGAGCATTTATGAAATAACCAATCACAGTATGTAATTAATTCATAGTATTGTATAAAAGAAATAAATTAATGGTTCTGTCTTTAACACTGATGAAGGCTATGAAAGTATTCTAGCTGAAACCGGTCTGTTATTGTTTGTTCTTTTCTATGTAATACAATATGTAATATAAGAAATATATTTTTATATTTCTTACAGCATTCAGTTGCTGGCACATTATTTTCTTTATTTTACCTTCAACAAAAAGTGATATTTCTCATCTTGTCCCACAAAGTGGATATAGTTATTCACCTTGCAATGGAATAATACAACAAAAGTGTTTGCTTCCTTTATCTAACTAATAACTTTTAAAAGTCTATAAATAACAATCTTAAAGTAAAATGATACAGCAGTAGAATAACAACAGTATCATAATAGCATCTTTAATGTTGGGCAACTTAATTCCCTACTGTCTTTGTGAATATTAAAAATACAAAATAGCCATATATGATATGCTGTATGTTGGTGGCATTATTATTATATTGCCATGGTTGTTATCATTCTTCTAGAATAAATGTACCAAGAATGCAGGATACAACAAAGATTAATATAATCACAACATTATCATCCAGTTCAATTCTACTAAGAAAGAAATAAAACACTCATCAGCAGTTAAAATACTGGGGACCTAAAATGATCTAGAATGAATACCAAAGAGGAAATGATAGGACTGATAACAGCACACAGGGAATCCAAATATGACATAGTGGCAAGAAAAAACAAGAGAGTAATTGTTAAAACATGTCCCTGTAAAAACTCCTAAATTAATATTTACCCAAGAGTTAAATTTAACTTTCAGAAAGGAAACACAAGGCATCAAATATACAGTGGTATACATAAAAAGTGTGACAGATTAATGCAGAAGATTATGGCTATGAGACACAGACAAGATTTATCCTCTATTTCTGAATTTGATTCCATAGTCATCATTTTTCTACTGTATGGCTAAGCAAATGACTTAACCATACATTGCTCCTGGGTACCCTCTGGAGAGAGGTAATTGTGTCTAATGGATTTTTTTCACATAATAAACAGGTTAAATAAATAAAAAAGGATTAAAGGTCATACACAGACCTACTCAGATGAAAGATCATATACAAATGCATACAATTTTGCAACATTTGAACAAAGATAGTAACAAAGATGCATGAAATTATGCTGATAATGCATTGCAGAAAACTGGATTTAGTGAGATCTAGTAAAACAGGCTGCGCAACAAATAATATCAATGATGATAATCATCATCATCATCATCACTGACAGGAACAGGCTGCACAACAAATAATACCAATTATGATAATCATCATCATCATCACTGAGAGGAACAGGCTGCACAACATCATCATCATCATCACTGACAGGAACAGGCTGCACAACAAATAATACCGATGATGATAATCATCATCATCATCATCACTGAGAGGAACAGGCTGCGCAACAAATAATACCGATGATGATAATCATCATCATCACTGAGAGGTAGCTGCACCAAGTTATGAATGACAAGTGAATGACATAAAAATGGAAACACTGATGATCTTTGAATAAAACTAGAGGGCTGAAAAAAATGAAAAAAAAAAACATAGGACTGAAGTGTTTGGTCATATACATTATAAGGTGAAATATAAGATACTGTGGGTAATAAATGACATAATGTTTCATGCTTTCCTGTCTTGTGAGCTTGATCATTCTGGAAGCTGATGATTTCTCAACAAACCTTGTCCAACCCTTAAAAGTGTCAGAACCAAAGCTGATGCATGCTAATTCCAAGAAAATGGGTGCTAAGGAGACTGAATGTTCAACCCAGCCTTCAACAGTGTATTGCCATTGCTGTCAAGCTTTTCCTGCTTGTTCTTTTCCAAGTGTCCAAATAACAATGTTTCATCAGATGGGGTGCTCATTAACCTGGGCCTTAGTGTTTTAGTCACTCAGTCAGATGAAGCTAGACATGGTGCTGAAGCTCCAGTCCTGTGCCTGCCGAACTTGATACACTGTTCATACTGCTGTTGTACACACATATAGATAGGTTAACAATTGAACCAAGGGCTGACAGCTGAAACTGCAGCTAGTTCTCAGTACAGAGCATAGAAACCCTTTCAGAGTGTGAACAGTTTCAGTAGTTAATTCCCCCTAAAATCTCAATACCTTTACCTATACTTTAGTGTCCTAATGCTGAAGGTGGAGGGTAAAAATACATGCTTCCTGAGTCTGTCAATTGCATACAACTCTTTGTATGGAGGATGAATGACTTTAGACAGATATTTAGAGCCTTATTAAGAGCAGCTGAAACAACCATGGAGTCCTCCAAAGGACCAACCAGAGCAGTTCTTAGGAGGCCAAGAATATTTTGTCAAGATCCAGGGGCTGCTCTACACAGATGTATGCCAAAAGAAAAAAAATCAGGTAACTAAAGTTCACAAGAAGCATAATTAAAGTGTTACTAAAGTGAAGTATTTCACTGCTGAGGGTCTAAGCATGCTTGTTATAGAACAGAATAAATACTGCACTGACTAGGTTGTATTTTACCCAATACTGCAGCATAATTATCGTACTTCATGCAATAATGGTTATACTCTTTGGAGTTGCCTTCAGCCCATAGTATTACAACTAATTCAAAAAAAAGCTGCTCAGACTTGCAGTAAGTCAGCAGCCAGTTCTATCATACAGTTAAAAACTAGCGGTAAGGTTTACAGTAAAACTATCTGTAAGGTAAAGTCACAGAATATTAATATTTTAAGACTTCAGATAGGCAGACTTTGAGAAAAGAAAAAAAATGTCCCTGTATTTGGTAATATAACTAATTGTAAATTGGAAGGCATATGGACTACAAATGATAATTTTGTAGCTCAAACAGTAGTTTAGTACAAAGGGATATGTGTACCTGTATAGATGTCTCTTAGGCAAGAAAGGTTGTGCGCAAAAGCAAGGGGCAGTTACATGATTATTTTAGGCCTTATTTCTCTCACATTTATAGGTACATACTAAGCTAGTTACCCTTGTGAGATATTTTAAGCCTAGACAATTTCCCTTCCAAAGGTGATAATTAAACCTTGTAACTTGTGTCTGTGAGGTAAACACTTAACCATTATACCAACTTACAACCTTTATTAAACATTAGGGGAACAGAAAATATACCCCTGGGATTCCACCTATGTCTCTGCTGGACAGTGGCTTAGGGTGCTGACTTGTTGGACCATGGGCTAAATTCTTGGGTAGGCTTGCATGGGCCTCAGGGCCAATAGCCTAGTAACTTCCTATGATCTTATAATCCTATATCCATAGGGTGTTTGTGTTTCCAGATGATTGGAAGAGGTAAACAGTAAGTGAAACCAAAGGGTAATTATGTGATAAATGCTAAAGGATCATTGATATGGATTGCTGGGAGAACAATGTATATTTGTCAGAGACCAATGGGTTTAAAAATAAACAAACAAACAAACAAATAAACAAAAAAAAAAATTACAGTACCCATTATGTATTTCAGCTTCTTTTTAATCAAGTATAAGAACCATACACCAAAGCGGCTTTTTGTACGAAGACACCATATATGAAAAAAATGACAATTACTTGATCACCGTTAAACATCATCAATATGACTTACAGGGGAGCAGTGTATGTGCCTGAGTGCAATAAGATGGTGTACATTACTGTGGCAATTACATTTGTGACTCCTTCACAGTCAAAGAAAGTATACTGCATCAGATGGGGCAGTTGAAAATATTGATTGTTATATTTTACAGCTGCAATGAGGACGGCCAGGTATTAGCATTCAGGCAATTACTTTATTATTACAACTTTCAGCATTTCAAATATTAGAACAGAAGAAACAATTAAAAACAATACCAGGATGTTTGGCTTGGCTCTCAGAAATTTAACATACAACCATTATGTTACCTATCCATGTAAGACCATACATTTATTTAAACATTATAACTGAATAATTTCATTCTTCTGTTCAAAAAGTTTAATTAGAAAACATCATACAGTTTCTGATAGTCTTCACTATCAGGCCTACACAGGTCACCAGAGAGTGCCAGGTGAATAAGATGTATTACACTCCATTTCCATAAAGTATGGTATGACAGTATGACTTTTTCTCAGGATGACAAAATGCAGCTCATGTCCAGAACCTATGCTGTGGTGTTATTGCACCAGAAATCAAAATCATGTTTTCCTTTAAAAAGATGTGTTTTAGCACTATTAAACTCTCCCACCCCCCACCAATTTAGAATCATAAGTAATAAAGTACATTACATGCACATGGAATTGTATCAGCTCCATTACACATGGCCTCACCAACTACAGGCAATCTGTGGCTGAGGGTTATAATACATTATTTTCAGGTGTTTCATAAAATATTTCAAACGTTTTCAAATAAATGGTCATTCAGTGATATATATATATATATATATATATATATATATATATATATATATATATATATATATATATATATATACACTAGTAGCCACCATAAGGTGATGTTTTTACCATATTTCCCAAAGTAACATGTTTATGTCACATTTTAGAATGACAAACTCATGATATATATGTAATATATTATATTGGTGGGTAAGACATATTGACTATGAAAATAAATGGGGCTAACATTTCAGATCAGATTTTAACTGATGTCAAATTCCTTTTTGGATGTTATGGTTACAAATGAAGTAGATATAAATATTAGCAGTGTTATGCATAGAAAGCCATTTCATAAAACATTTTAGAGACCACGAGTTGTCACCTACCATATATCATAAAGTATAAATCACAATCACAATTCTATAGAGTGAAAAGATTTCACAGGAGAATGATTATATTAGTGAGGCTAGAGAACTAACAATTAGATTTTTACAAAAGGACTATGCACCCAAGTTGATAATAAATCCAAAGAAATGGTTGATACGACAGAAGTGAATTAGCTTATAAAATGCATATAAAAGATCCTAAACAATTAGTGTCTTTCAGCAAGATATGAAGGTCTAATTCAAATATTTTCATGCTATAGTTCTTATTGTAAATTTACATACAGGAGAGGATGCACTACAGTCTTTGAATTTTTATCAGAGATGTAGTAACTTAACAACAAAGCAGCAAACAAAGGACATTGTATGGCAATATTTTAACTTCTTGTTTTTCATGTGAGCATTGTTCACTTTGTCAATATCTGTTAAAAATAAAGAATTTTCTTCTGCAAGCATCAGTAAGATCTTTATAACTGATCGTCTTATTACTTGTGATACAGACTGGACTATCTATTTAGCAACTTGCACATGTACAGCATTTTATGTTTTGAAATTTTCCCAATATTTAAAATGAGAATTAATGAACATTAAGTGGCTTACAATGCCAGAAAGAAGCTAGTGTCATTTACAATCGTACAGAGAAATATCAAAGAGCTGTTAAATTTGTGAGTATTGGTGATTGTCTAGTTTTTTTGTCAATAAACTTGGTTGGCAAGATATATCAGCCAATAAAGAACATCAGTGGGTAGTTAAACCAGGTGTTTTGTTTACACCTGTTGTAAATAAATATTTATAAGAAAGTCCTGTCATATATACAGTATGTATTTTTATAAATTTCAGGTGATTATTTTTAATACTGACCCATTATTTATTTCTCAGGTGGCTGCATATTGTTTATTAATTATTTATTTTAGATGCAGTATGTGATTTTGTATAAATATGTCAGCATTAGTATATATAGACTTATCTTTCTACATATACATGTGACACATTTTAATGAAATTTTTAATTTTTATATATACAGTTTGCTATTGTTGCATAGTCATTTATTTGTAGAATGAACATCTGTTGTTGATATCATTTTACGTGACCCCTATAAAGAAGAGACTTAAAATGTATTTATTAGATTTTTACTGAAGAAGGCATAATTAGTGATGACATCAGTCTATAAGCCTTTTTTAGTGATCATATAAGAAATGTAATAAAAAATATGTCTTGGATCATTATTTTATCTTCTATTGTTAGCAGTGGCATGGATTTTGTTTTTTCAAGACTATGCAGTAGGATAAAACAAAGTACTATTTGCATCTGGTTTTTGATGTGTCCATAGATATAAATATGACCACCCTTGTTTCCCCTGCCAGCCTTGTTGACTTGGGTCTCCTGAGACAGTATAGCAACTTCCTCAGGTACACTGATAAACCTCTACTAATAACTCACTCTGATACAGAGTGTGTGAGAGATGTATCCTCACTAAGAATCCTGAATCTCTCTAGCACTTGAAACAGTAACACTGAAGAGGTTGTCAACTCACCCACCACTACTCATGCACATAGTACTATTACTCATACACATAGTAAGCATCCAACATATAAATTAACATATGCAGAGGTTCTCTCAAAAAACTTACCAAAAAACCAGAGACCTCCAAGACACATAGCAACACCAATGTCTCACCTACCAAGCCCTTAAGGCATAACAGTCATAAACCAAATTTTCTTGTCTTTGGAGACTCAATAGTGAGACACACGAATGTCCCACTTACTAGGTTAGATAAGTAGAAAGTCACAGTCAGCTGCTTGTCCGGTGCCAGGATTTGCCAAATCACACATGCGCTCAGGTCTCTTAGCAACAACTATCAATACGTCTCTGTCACAGCTCATGTTGGAGTCAATGACCTGAAATGTACCTCACTGGTCTATATGAAGAGAAACATGATTTAGCACTCTGTGTATATGTCCCAGGCAGATATGTTCAGAGCCTGGAGTAGCATATTAAACTCACCTAGAATGATGCCACAGTATAAACAAAAAATAATTGATTTCAATAATTGGCTTAGTTTTGGCATCATTCCAAGGGAGTCCAGTTTCTGTCAGCCTGGGATGACTGGTCGACAAACCTCGCTGCTTTGCCAGAGACAGTTTGCAATTGGCACTACTAGGCTTTCAGCTGATGGCAAAGGCTCTTGCCTCCCCATAGTGCCTTTTTTTAGGCAAGACTTAAAACCAAAATTGTCAACATGAAAATTGCCAATCATTACAAAATAAGGTTTATGCTGCTAAACGCTATGAGCTTAAACCAAACATCCACATGCTGGAAGCACTTGTATCACTGAAAGATGTAGATATCTGTGCAGTCACAGAAACCTGGTTCAAGGCCTCAGAGTGTACCCTGGCCTTGCAAGGCTACAATGCCTTCTACCCCTTCAGACCGCAAAACAAACGTGAGAACCAAAGGAAGTGGTGTTTCTATCTATATTAGAGATAAATTTACATCCATCTAGTTAAGAAGGACAACTCTATGGAGTTACTACAAGTTCAGATTACTGTGGGTAAGACACCCATTCAAGTTATAGCTAGTTATAGACCCCCCTCTATGAATCATGATGTGCATGAGGCCTTCTTTACTAAACTGGAGTCAATCCAAATATTGCCAAACACTCTGGTCATGGAGGATTTCAAATACCCCACCATCAACTGGGAAACTTAGTCTGCAAAAGTTCTTTGACTTTGTTAACTCAAATGCCCTGGAACAAATTGCTTAAACCCCAACAAGAGGAACAAGCATACTAGATCTGGTCCTCACTAACATGAGAAACAGATGTACCACCACAACTGTTGGACCCTCATTAGTTTAATCAGACCACAAATCAGTAGACTTTGAACTGGCACTAATACTGGAACTCACAAAGGTTAAAGTCAGACTAAAAAACTTCACCAGTGCAAACTATACCCTCCTAGAGGAAGGTATAAATGCATTCCAGGCCCCACCCCCAGCTGGAAGTGGTAACTACACCAAAGCTTACACTGAAGCCCTGTATAAATACTTATATAAGTTTATAGACTCAGCTGTTCCAGAGGGAAACAAAACCAGAACTCTAAGTAGGGTTGCCACCCCTCTGTTTTTTTCCGGACTATCCAGAAATCAAACTCATTCTCCGGTAGTCCAGAAAACACTGTACAAACTCTGGTATTCTGTTTCAAAAAGGAAACAGACTATTGGAGTTTGTAAATCGGCTGATTTACTATGCTTTTTTGCAGAAAAGCACAGTAAATCAGCCAAAAGCAGGAAGCATGAATGGAAGAAGAGGACATTCCCTGCTTGGTGTTGTCAAAAAATGGGCGGGATGTGAGTGGGGTGGGCAGGGTTATTGGTGATGCGAGGGGTGTGGCTTTACTCCAGTTTTAGCCACAACGAAAGGTGGCAACCCTAACCCTAAGTAAAAACAATCCACCTTTGTGAACATCCAGCATCAACAACTTTAAAACAAATGCAAAAAGTCACTGTCTGGGAAAAATAAGGTGAGGCCCCAACTATGGAAAACCACCCTCCTCAGCCTCAACAGGCAAATAAGACAACAGGTCAAATCCTCCAACGGTAACTTTGAGAAAAACTCAGCAATCACAGCCAAGGATAACCATTAGGCCTTTTACAACTACATATGCAGCCTAAAAGGTAGGACCCAACCCTGTGCTGAACCAGTGACTAACAGTATTACACACACTGATCCTACAAAGATAGCCAACCTGCTGATGGACAAATTTTGTGAAAATTTCACTCCTTTATACCCTCTAAACTTATCACAAACCTTGCCTCCAATGTCCCCCCAACCCTACCTATCCAAAGAGCAGGTCATTAAAGCCTTGTCTTAGGCAAAAAGCACAGCCAATATGGGACCAAACTGCATCTCAGGCTGTCTTCTAAACAAACTAAAACATTAACTAGCTTCACCATTAAGTACCCTATTCAATCATAGCCTAACCACAGGCTATGTTCCTGTGGAATGGAAAATGGCAACACTTATTCCCATCCACAAAGGTGGCTTAGCAACAGACCCAGGGAATTATAGACCCATAAGTCTGACCAGCCTCATCTGTAAGGCCATGAAACATTATCATCATGGACCTCATAAATAAAGACATAGGCGACCTACAAACCCTGGATCTGACCCAATTTAGCTTCCTCAAGGGCAAATTCTGGCAGTTAAATGGTGGATTTCTTTGAAAATGTGACCAGGGCCATTGACAAGGGCATATCTATGCACACAGCATACCTCAACTTGGCCAAGGCCTACAACACAATCCCACACTCAGGTATTATCAATAAACTTATCAAACTGAATGTAAGCCCCTTTGTTGAAAGATAGGTTGTCAACTGGCTCACAAACCGGTCACACACTATCAAAGTGGGGTAACTCCACATCTACCAACAGACTTGTTACCACTGGCACACCACATGGGTCAGTCAGACCCCCTACTGTTTAGTATATATTCTCAGAAGTTCAGGCCAAAATTAAGTGGCTGTGGCTGACCAAGTTTGTGGATGACTGCAAACTGGGTGCAATTAATAAATCCCCAAATTATGTCAGTATACTTCAGGAGGGTCTTACACAGACCAATAACTGGTGTCTTAGCCACAGTCTCAAACTAACTGCAAAAAAATGCATCATCATTCCCTTCAGTAAAAACAATGTCCCTTCACACTATTAAATTAACAATAATGCCCTATGTATCTATGAAGTGTAAAGGATCTCAGATTGCAACTAGACTGCAATCTTAACTTTGACCACCATATGCCTTCTGTAGTAAGGAAGACCTTCTACGTAGCACACTTGATTAGGAAAGGCATCGCTTATAGAGCAAAGGAGATCATAATGCCTCTATACCCCTCACTAATCAGGCCCATAATTAAGTACAACTCTCCTTTTGGCACGTATCATTTTGGCATGTACCACACAAAGTACTTGCAGCAATTGGAGATACCTTAGAGGTTTCTAACAAAGAAGATCAAGAAACTCCAGAACATGCATTACACAGACCAACTAAAGTCCCTGTCACTATATTCAGTATTGTATAAACTTCTTAGAGGAGACTTATGCCTGGCTTACAGAGCAATCTCTGACCCTAACCTAATGAATTTGCTGCACATCTGTAAATCAAACAAGACTAGAGCTACCCATTCCAGAGACCTAAATACGGCCTGCAGCTTGAACAGGACATGCTGGGGGGACAGATTTGTCTCCCTGTGACATTCAGTGCCTTTGGAACAGGCTGCCAATTCATGTGAAGCAGAGCACCTCTATGACACTGTTCAAAAGGAACCTGGATGAGTGGATGGGGCACTATAAATTCATAGTGGGTCCAGTGCCCACAACCCTCCTGGATATGGATAGTCATTACTAAATACTCTAGTCAACACCCAAGATTGTATGTATGATATCACATTGGGATGAATTGGCTAGGTTTGAAATGACGTTCAAGTCGATAGCATACTAATCTCCTATGATACTATGATCCTATGACAGGTATCAGTGGCAACTGTGTGTACCTTAATGCTTTGTATGAGTCAGAAGTATTTGTTTCCTTGTAGTTCACACAAATTTTATGAAATTAATAGAGTTATGAAAATACAACTAATATTCATAACTGCTTTAACAAAAAAGTATTCATACCTCAGAATGTTTTCACATTACCCACCATGTTTTAATGTATTTTTTTACGGATAACTACTGTTTGCATACATTACAATATATTACTCCATTTTTGCATTACTAATGTAAGAATGGAAAATATTCATGTTTTTCATAACTTTTTGCAAACCCTTCTTAATAACAAATAATGAAATGATAAACTAAAAGCAGCAATTATAGTTACCAATCAAAATCAATGACCATACTTTTCAGGGTCTGAAACTTCATCATTACAAAAGTTTCCTTTCTCTCAAAAAATCTTTTAACGTCACACTCATTACAGTCATTAACCTCACATAAACAGTTGATTCTAAATCATCATTACAAGCGCCATGTAAATCATGAACATGAGCAGCAACAGGACTTAGCTAGCATTAGTATTAGTTTTAATATCTGTAAGACATTATATATATTATATATTATGTATTGTATATATCACACAGGAAGCCATTTCCTCTGTTGAAACTTGGTTATCCGATGCCCAATTAATACTCAACCCAAACAAAACTAAACTACTCATCTTCCAACCCACCAAACATACTCAAAACAACTCTCATTTTAACATCACAGCAAAAGACAACACCACTATATACCCAACTGAACACACCAAATTGCTAGGAGTGGAAATAGACAATAAACTAAAATTCGACATTCACATATCCATGACCATAAAAAAAGTCCACAAAAAACTAGGAGCGTTATACAGAAATAAGCCACTTTTCATGAAAGCAGCAAAGAATTCAATAGCAAACTCCCACCTTATCTCCACCCTACTTTATGCCTCTCCAATATATACCAACCTAAGGCAATGCAATCTAAACAAGCTAGAGACCTGCTACAACAAAATCGCCAAATTCACCACATGGGCATCCTACCGTAGTCACCACTGTCGCTCACTTGCTGAACTGGGCTGGCTTGAACTCCCTAACCTCCTTCAATGGTATCAACTCTCACTCGCCCACAAACTAGTAAACCATCCACTAAATGTCCCATCCCTCCAAAATCTACTCCAACCCTATCGTACCACCAGACCACTAAGATCCAGCAACAAAAATCACTTGCAGATCACTAAAGCCAATAACTCTGCTGGTGAAGCAATATTCTCTTGCACCATAGCCAAATTATGGAACTCCCTCCCACCCACAATTACCTCCATACCATCATGCACCCACTTCAAAACTTTACTAAAAGCGCACCTAAAAACATGCTGGCTATGCCCTTGCAACTCCCACTCTAAAATCACCCACCACATCCAACCACTACCTTTCTTTCCACTCCACTAACTACCTTGATTATAGCAAGCTCAGATGCTCATAAGCCTAGTACTTATTATACAGCAGGAACTTCTTATTGTAACATTTGTTAATGTCTGTTATGTACTTCACAGATAAAGATTCTAGTTGTCTACTGATGTACTATGTTCTTCATCTGTAAATATGTTGCAAGTAATTGCTATGTTATATTGTTAATCACTATGTAATCCAATGTAACTACTGTCTGTTTATTTTAACTGTGGAGCTTTTCTTCCCGGGCCTTCGCTGAAAATGGACTTAATATTACTATTAAACTACAACTTAATAAGTCTAAATCGATTTTTATAATCTGTACTTATATCCCGCCTGGAAATAATACTAATACTCTTGAAAACATTCTTAGTAGCCTTTCCACCCTACTTCCTCAAGAAGCAATAGTACTAGGTGACTTTAATATTGACCGGACTACCTGTAGTTCCCCTAATCCTAACACCCACATTAATCTTTATGGTTTCACCCAAATAATAAACCCCCCCACAAGAATCCACAAACCTAGTAATAAAGAAACCACTCTTGACTGCATCCTTGTTAATAGTCATCCTGAAACCTATATACCAGGAACGCTACCTGATGACATTAGTGACCATGTTTTAACCTATATAATAAGGCAAAAGGCTCATAATCCTACAAATAACACCTTTATAACCTTTCGTAAAAAAAACACTTCCAAGTAGATAGCTTTCAAAACGAACTAAAAGCCTGTAACTGGTCACCTCTGAAACACCTCAAACTAGATGAAGCTGTTTCTTACTTTAATACTAAATTCCTACAAATCCTGGATCTCCATGCCCCCCTTCGATCCTCCAGAGTCAGGACCAAAGCAGCTCCATGGCTCACACAACAAACCAAGGAAAACATGTTCCTAAGAAACAAAATATGACCCAAATGGAGAGCCACTAAGAGCTCTGCAGACCATCTACTCTTTAAACAGCTAAGAAATGCAACCAAAAAGGACATTATCATAGACAAAAAAAAATATTATCTCCACTTTCAACAATCTCATACAAAAAAACCCACAAAAGTTCTGGTCAGGCATCAATAAACTTCTCCAACTAGGACATTCCAAAACTTCAGCCCCAACTTCAATTCCTCATGATAATCCTTTGCAAATAGCTGATGCCTTCAATAATTACTTCACTGAAATTATTCAAAATCTTGCAAAGACACTCCCTCCCAGTCCTCCCAACCCTTTACAAAACATAAACAGTCCAGTGCCCTCCTTCCACATACAACCTGTACCAACATCCTTTATCTGCAAACTCCTTCAAAAACTCAAGCCTTGTACCCCTTCTGCTGACCACCTGCCAGCTGAATATCTTCAAATAGCTTCCAAAGTCATAGCTTATCCCATATCCATCCTTATAAACCATACCATCACAGAAGGTAGCATCCCATCTATATGGAAAGTCTCCCGCATTATCCCTTTACATAAAGGAGGCAAATCCACTGATATCTCCAATTTCCGTCCAATTGCATTACTCTCCCCCTTGCCAAAATAATGGAAAAATGTATTCACCATCAACTACTTCAAAACCTGCTCGACAACAATTTACTTGCCAACTGCCAGCACGGCATTAGGCCCTTTCACAGTACAACCACTGCCCTGCTAACTTTTGCTGACTGTATAAACAGAAATCGAAATAATAATTCTCTGTCTTCTGCATTATTTATTGACCTATCAAAAGCCTTTGATATGATTAACCACGACTTACTAATTAGTGTACTAAAAGCACAATCTCTTGACCCTCAAGCAATACTTTGGTTTACATCCTATCTAAAAAACAGACATTAAGCAGTGCTTTGGGATAATAACCTATCCACACCCCCTCCCCGTAAACATTGAAGTCCCACAAGGCTCTATTTTAGGTCCTCTTTTATTTTCCATTTTTATTAATGACCTCAATACTGTTTTTCCTCAAGCCACCTGTATTCAATATGCCGATGACTCTACTCTAATATGTTCTTCTAATTCATCAATCTCTCTTCAAACCCTTACCCAAACAGTATTTAACACTGTTGAAAATTGGTTTTCTGACCATTGCCTCCTCCTTAACCCCAAAAAAACAAAATTGTTACTTTTTGCTTCCACCCAAAAGTCCCCATCCATCCACTTCACAATTACCTCTAACAACGGTACCACTATTCCCCCTGATACTACTACACATCTCCTGGGCATTACTATAGATAATATCCTCAGCTATGACGATCATATCAACAATACTATACTGATTGTCAATAAAAAACTTGGCTCCTTGTATAGAATTAAACCTTACCTCACACCTCTAGCTAGAACCACCATTGCCCAGACCCACCTCACTTCTACCCTATTCTATGCTTCTGCTATTTATACCAATCTATCAAAATCTAATCTAAGTAAGCTCAAAACTAGCTATAACAATATAGCAAGATTTGCCACTGGCACCCCTTTTATCACCCACCACTGTCACAACCTTAAACAACTCAGATGGTCTGAACTAAAAAACCAGCTGGTGTATAATCAACTAGTGATCACACAAAAAATCCTTCATCACCCAAATAATACTCCAATCCTCTCTAACCTAATCACCCCATATAAAAATCTTGTGACACTTCGTTCAGCTAATAAGTTATTAATTGCCAATATCAAATTTAATAATAAAGCGGGAGACTCCCTTTTTACCAACGTTGTGGGAAAAATATGGAACAAGCTTCCTATGTCACTCACATCTCTCTCATCTACATCTCTCTACAAAAAAAACCTCAAAGAACTTATGAAAAATCATTGGCTCTGTCCCTGCACTAAACCTGACTGAACCTCACTTTTCCTATTACTAACTTTTCTTGCCATATGCCCTCCTTATGGGCATTGTCCCCTCTCTAACTTTAATCCTAGAAGCTAACTTTATTCCAGCCCTCATGTGTAACATTTGTTCTCTACCCTCAACGTCCATTTTTGAGCACAATTTAGATCTATGAATGGGAAACAAAAAATTTACTCCAGGACTGTCCCTTGTACTACTAATGGACAGATACAGCTCCTAAATACTTTATGCCATACATGGATTTCCTCAAATTATCTATGGTATGATCCATTTATTCTGATTAGGAGTAATATATAATTATTGACTATGATGTGGGTAAGGTCAGTCTATAACCAAATAAGATAGGTTATTTCAAGCACAAAAAATGGAAACTGGCTAGAATTAAAATGCCTTGCAAGGGCAGCTAGCCAAGTACTTACCTATGAACATCATTCAAATTATATGCCCTTGGCAAAAACATGGTCACATTTTTAAAGCATCTTCTTGAAAATATTCCCACTTAATACATAGCCTTTTCATCCTACATAACCCTCCAAATGGCAGCAACTCTAAAGTGTGCAAGGGCTGAAAAACAGAACCATGTAAAACACCCAGATCTGCTCTGAGTTACAGCACAATAGCACGAAAATTACAGAATCAACTGATATTGTCAACATCCTGGCAGATTCAATGCTAACTTTACCCCCCTCTCACCCTCTAAAGGGCCCATATCTGTACAGGAAGAATGCAGAGTCGCTGTAATCGCATCTATGCAGGTAAAAGCTGCACTCTCTAAAACCAAAAATACAGCATCCATGGGACCGGACAACATCCCAGGTTGCATTTTACACGAACATCAGAATGAACTGGCTCCCCACCTAAGCATCATGTTCAATCAAAGTCTCATGTTAGGCTTTGTGCCCACTGAATTGTGCACAGCAACAGTTATTCCACTCCACAAAGGTGGAGCCACCACTGATACTGGGAACTATTGCCCTATTAGCCTGATGAGCCTGGTCTGCAAGGCCATGGAATGTATCATCATGGAACTCATAAACAAAGACATTGGTAACCTTCAAACTCTGGACCCCACCCAGTTCGGGTTTGTGAAAGGCAGATCATGCCTTCTGAACCTGATTGACTTCTTTGAGACAGTCACCAAAGCCGTAGATGAGGGTAAGGTGGTTCACACAGCCTATCTTGACCTCGTCAAGGCTTTCGACACCATCCCCCATTCTGGAATTATAGCTAAACTCACTAAAATAGGTATACATCCCTACATCACAAGATGGGTTTCCAACTGGCTCACTGACAGAACCCACTCTGTAAAAGTTGCAGATTTCAAATCTGACTTCCAATCAGTGATAAGTGGAGTACCACAGGGTTCAGTCCTGGGACCTCTCCTGTTCGGTATCTACTTCTCTGAAGTACAGGCTAACACAGAAGGCCTCTGGTTAATGAAGTTTGCAGATGACTGCAAACTAGGAGCTATAGTCGAGTCCCCAAATGATGTGGACATCCTACAGAAAGGCCTCACTGAAACAGATGCCTGGTGTCTGAGGCATGGCCTCAAGCTCAATGCCAAAATGTGCATTGTCATCCCCTTTCGTAAAAACTCTGTACCTATGAACTACCACATAAACGGCAGTCTACTTAATGCCAAATGTGTCATAAGAGACCTTGGGACCCAGGTGGACAGTAGTCTCTCCTTTGATAATCACATCGCCACAGTAGTCAGTAAATCCTTCTATGTGACACACCTCATCACAAAAGGGTTCTCATCCAGGAAAAAAGAGGTCATTGTTCCCCTCTACTTGGCACTCATTAGACCAATAGAGTACAATGCTTCTTTTGGAATGTACCTCACAAGACATCTGCAGCAGCTGGAAAGGCCACAGAAGTACCCCAAAAAGAGGATTACTGGCCTCAAACAGATGCCCTACACTGACCATCTCAAAAAACTCAAACTTTACTCTGTAACATATCACCTACTCCAAGGAGATCTCTGTCTAACATATAAAGCTATTTTAAACCCAGAGCTCTTGGACATGCTACACCTAAAGAAATCCAATCCCTCTGAGCTACACGATCTAGGGACCTAAACCTTGTCACCGCGATAAACAGGACATGCTGGAGGGATAGATTTCTGTCCCAGAAACTTTATATACTCTGGAACAAGCTACCCATCTATGTCAAGCAAAGTTCCTCATTAGCACTCTTCAAGAAAAATCTTGATGAGTGGATGGGAAATAGGAAACACACCCCGGGGATCACTTCTGTGGCTCTGCTCGACAGGGGCACAGGAAATTAACTTTCTTGGGTGGCGTAAGTTAGGGAACCTTGCTGGCTAGGCTTACCTAGGCCCTTGGGCCGATAGCCTAGTACCTACCTATGAACCTATATAGTAGTACTGGGCTTAGTATATAACGCATTACAGATTTTGTCATTATCTCCTTATAATAATCCAAGAAATTAATGCTGTCTGTCTGCACATTGTGAGTAAATTTCAATCCATATCTATTAGCTACATGTACAAGAAATGTCTCCAGAGCAAAAGCACCACGGATCAGATTCCATAAAGTTTGTGGAATTCAGTGCAGTGCACCAAATTCTGCACAAAAGTTACGGATGACCAACTAATATGAAAATATACCTCAGCGCAGGAAGAATAAATGAGTACAAAGCAGACTTAACCAGCAGCATCTGTGTAATCACAAGTAGTCAATAGTCATGTTAAATCTGTATGCCAAGAAAAGTTGTTTATAAACTGGGATATAAATGGGCATTACCAATGTACATCTATGGAAATTATACATGCTCCATGTAAATGACTGTAATAATCAAAAATTAATAAAGGATAGAAATGTGCAGCAACCTGTATGGTGACTAATATCCACAAACAATTATGGATATCATCATAATTCGCAGATATAAATATAAATATATAAATATAAATACACTCATCATAATTTCAGGAATCTGACATAATCCGTAAAATTTCTAATAAAAGAATTAAGTAAGTAAGGCAAAAGGCAATGACAGCGACTTTCGCCATATCTAACAGCGGCTAACAATGGGTACTTGACATTTGTGGGACTCACAAGTCATGCACACAACCAAGGAAATAGGGTGATAGAAAAGCAGATGAAGGGCGAGGGTAAGAAGAGTGACACACAAGAGGTATGATTAAATAGGAAGGTCTGAGGGAGAGTCAGAGGGGGGTGGGTACCTTTTTTTGGTGGGAATAGTGCCCTTTTTTTTTGAGACTAGAAAGAATGCAAAAGACAGGGAAAGAGTTAGAGGGGGAAATCAGCAGGTATAAACATATACAAATATCATAAGTCATGACAGACAATGGTCTGAAATAAACATAAAGGACAGGTAAGGTACACATTCAGACTCTACAACATGTGTGAAGGAAAACAGACAAACAGGGTAGGGATGCATACCAGCCATGGAGCAGCACAAATTATACCTATACACAAGTCAGTGCTGAGATGTTGCAAAATGTGTACGACTGATGGTAGGTGAATGTTATCGAAAACAAAATGAGGAGTACAGTCATTGCAGTGCACAGTGAATACTGAATACTGAATACTGTCAGCAGTGTGAGCCAAGCAACAGAGTGAATGAGCAAATCCACTCAAGGAAATGCAGGAAAAGGCAAAACGAGGACAGACTGGAACCTCCAACCCTACATGTAAAAGGCAAACAATCAAGCACAGTGCCAAACAGCAGTGTGATAGCAAAGCAAGAATGTGGCTGACTAGTACACAAATAAGTGTACATAACTCAAACACAGGCAATATAGGATCCATGCATCAAAGGCATATGTCATGTCAGAGGCAACACAGAGATGGGTTATCAGCTATACTGTACAATGTATATGTGAGACAGGCAATAGAATAACATAATCCTATCAGAAAATAATGCCAGCACACATAAACAAATCAATGACATGGAATATTATGTAAATCCTGAAACATGTATGAGTAATGACAATTAAGGAATGCCAGCCTGTGTACAGGGAAGAAGCAAGCAAATTCCTTGGTAATACTTAACAAACAAGTATAACACAAACAATGATGGAATGAAATCAGTTACCAATAACCTTGCATTCATATGACTTGTAGGGTCTATGTTAAATGTTCGAATATCCAAAATGTTGAACATTACATGGTCGAGAGCAAATGTTCAACATTTGGATGTTCGGACATTAAAAAAAAAAAAAAAAAAAGAAAACACAGAAAAAACACTTTAACAGTGCAAGCAGGGGTAAATGCCCCCCTTCAGCCCTCACACCCCCCCCTAATTAAATATACCAACTCTGAGACCTCACTTCAATGCAGAAAAGGGAAATTCTCCCTATCTGCATCATACTGTGCTATTGAAAGTCTATCTTCGAGCACTCAAAATTTCGAACGTTTGGTCTCGACGATTTGACAGGTACCCGACTTGCATGAGTATGATGCTTAGCATGGTGACACAAGGTAATATTATACCAGTGCACCTACAAGTCAATGATGATAATGCAGAGGAAGGTAAACATTCACATGACATATGCCATAGATAGGTGCAACATGTAGCCCATAGCTAAAAGGGGAAGGGAGGTGGACAACACAGGCCCATATCCATGAGGAAATGCTAATAACAGAAACCAGGCACAGAATAAAGCAGGACAGTCTTATCTAAGAATACACGTTGTGCATGAATGTGTTCACCACATAAGGTGGTGTGGAAGAACTCCAAAGCTACATTGAAGCAAATGGCAAACATATGTCACATGGTCATAGTGGTTTCCTGATGCCTCTAAACATGTCTGCGCACAAATGAGAAAACCACACTGATGTGCAATTGTTAAACAGCAAGATACATAGGTGCTCAACAAAAGTACTTTTGATTATCCTTTTCACACACACACACACACACACACACACACACACACACACACACACACACACACACACACACACACACACACACACACACACACACACACACACACAGATATACATACATACATATATATATATGTATATATATATATATATATATATATATATATATTATATATATATATATATATATATATATATATATATGCAAATATAATGCAACAGGTGCCACAAACACTTATTGATATAAACAGCATCATACATGTGTATACCTCTCAACCTCTTAGAGTAAGAAATCTGGACAAAGCCATGAAATAAGTGATACAAATAGGGACAATTTTTAAATATTTCTCTCACAAACTTAGAAAGTTGATAGAACAACAGGTTTTGCATTAGCATGAATTTTCTGAAGGGTATGAAGTCTAAAACTCAAATGTCTGTCATTATTTTCTAACTTCAGTCTTTAATGATTTGTCACTAATTTGCGAGAAAGCCACAATTTTATGAAAAACAGACCAAAAATATAAGGCAAAAATCTAGACATTTTGCAAAAATCTGTTCAGTTGAGTGGTATGTGTAGGATTGATTAAAAGACAGTCCTGTGAACAAAAGTACAGCAGAAAAATGGAATAAGTGTAAGCAGACAGTCACATATTACAAAGGCAGTTGTGTGCTGATCATAATATATTCATGCACATGTACATCTATGTAAATCATTGCATATGCACTACAAATGCATACACATGGACATGTATGCAAATCTGTTTATGCATGTCATAAGATAAGCCATTATCAAAAAGACTGGTTATTGACATATGAAATATACAGACAAACAAGAGATTCATGAATGATGCTAAATAAAGCATCACATCTGTATATTCACTAACAGACCAGTGAATGTCTATGTAGTATGTGAGGGATACCTGCTCAAATATACCAGTATCAGTAATTTAATATAACATGGCACACTATGTGTCATTATATGTCACACAAATATTCCATTTTACCAGTGACAGCATGGTACAACAATGGTACAGAAATCACATAAGCAAAAACCTGTCATATTGTAGAACAGACATAAGACAACAATGACCAATACATAAATGGGTGTAATGCATGCACATGGATAACATATACATATAAACACACCAGTTTCACATCACTGTGTTATGTGAGAATGATGGGAATAATGTTGCATGTGAGTTGCTGCCTTCCCACCTAAGTACACAGTGGAACAACACAAGCAGAGCAATTGTGTCTCACTTACATCATGGTAACTGCAACAGTCATAGTTGTCACATACAGTGCCAGAGTGTATTACAATATTAAGATGCATTACATGCATAGGAGTGCAGACACACACACACACACACACACACACACACACACACACATACACATAAGGGGTAGCAGCCCTGCCTGTATGAAGCAATATTTGCAGTAATTACAGCATATCATGTACATCAAAATGATTACTGCATGTGTAAATTGATAATGTGTATCATACTGCAGCAGCAACATAACACCACATATGGCATGACATATGCAGTATACATTATGACATATGTCAGAAAGGCATGACTGCAGTATTTTATACCTGCACAATTGTACCTACACTATATGGGAAAAACCATGGTGGTAGCATTACATAAGTGGATCACACAAACAATACTAACAGTCATGAGAGTCCACCCTGATGGAGCCAAACATCAAGAAAGATCTCTCTAGTGATGTTCCAGAAGGATTCACACATGGCCTGCCCCATATACTTGAAGAAATTGCCCATCAGGTCCCTCATCTGCATCTGGATGACATCTGTCATACCCCAGGTCCAGAAAGTTGATGCCCTGGCATGATGGTAGATGCCTTCTACAATGAGCAGCAGGAACAATGGCACATGCAGGTCCCAGTCTGTTGTCATCATCATCCCTATCATGGTCATAATCCTTGTCTTTAGAGTCAGAGTTGCATGGCAGTTATCTGGTATGTTGTCATCTTCTGCATATGATAGGAGACCCACCATGGGTACCATGCTCTGTCAAGGTTCAACACAGGAAAAAATTATTATACTTACATAATACTATTACTCAAAACTAATAAGTACATGACATGTCATTGCAGTGCTGTATGACCTTATGCAACTGCAACAGTGTATATGATGAAAGGCATGAATTCAGTCCTTAATATACAAAATGGTGTGTAACATACATCACAATCATGTGCAACAACACAATTAGATGTGCACCTACATAATGATAAAGACAATGTATGATATGCTACTACCAAGATCAAGGCATATGAGACAGAAAATGTGACATGTTACATATGAAAGTAGAGTACAGTAGATTTGTCATTACAGCTTAATTATAAGATGATATGGCCCATAAGGTGTATTTATACTTTGTACAGCAAAAACACAAAAATGTGATATTAGCAAGTGTTCTGTCATGATCATGCAATATTCCCAATGTCCTAATAATCATATACTGATGATGTGAAGGGAAGGCCACATGAAAGCCACTGTGCCCATCATACCTTGTCAGTATGTTACTCCAGTACATTACATGGCATGCAATACCCGATTTATCAGACAAGATGCTGTTATTACTTATTCATTTATAGGCATATCAGCCATCAGTTTGTACACAAAACATACATGTGCAATGCACACAGACATAATATCCTTACATCTCAAGATAAGCATGCCATGACATGCAACATGCAATACTGACATGGTTCCCCTTTCCAAAAGACCTACTACACTATGAGCTCCAGTGAAACTAACAGTATGCCTTTTTGGACAGGGCCTCTGGTATAACTCTGCTGATAAACCTTACTATGACAGTCATAAACTACAAGAAAAAAAATCCTTACTTACATCAACCACTATTCATTACTCAATGTTTGCTTCACACATTTATGTTGAGGTGTCAAAGTGCCAATTAGATTTTCACTATACTGTATTTTTATGTGCAAATACTGAGACATGTTGACGTCTCATGAATTAAATATGTTTATTTTAAATACAATGTAAGAAGAATAAGCAGTGGAACACTTAAAAGATATATGCAAATGCGATGAGCAGTTCAGCATGGTTAATGGCTGGCATCAAAACATCATATAACTGGAATGGAATACAAATACTAAGAACAACTGGACAATTATATCCAAAGCAACAGCAAGTAACATCTAGAATTTTAGTGTATGACACACACACACACACACACACACACACACACACACACACACACACACACACACACACACACACACACACATATCAGTGTTCCTCAACAAATGTCTGTCACTACCATTTCTATTATTATGCATATATATATATATATATATATATATATATATATATATATATATATATATATATATATATATATATATATATATATATATATATATATATATATATATATATATATATATATATATATATACTGATCATGGTTACACTATGTAACAAGTTAAACATACCAGAAAAACATGACTAGCTTGTTGCACATCTGTGATAATAAATGGTATGAAATTGTGTGTTAAACAAACCATCTTAGAGCAGTTACATAGTATTTTAAGACCGGTCCGCTAATGACTGGCAGTAGATTTGTATGAAACGCCAAGGTGCCAGCTCGATGCTCAACCTTCAATGAAGGCATGCCCATTTACGCACGAATGTCTTTCGAATGCTACCCAACTGCGGGCAGGACATGCAGACTCCACACAGAAGGCACTCCCAAGCCCAGCCAATAATCAAATGGGAGAACCTCTTGCTGTGAGGTAACAACGCTACCGCTGTACCACCGCAGCATTATGAAATTGATTAGAAATATTGTTGCATATTCTATAATGTAGAGCTCACTTATTAATGTATGCATTACTCAGCATTCACAACACACAGACGTACTATGAGATGCTTCTAGAAGCTTTGCAGATAACAGAAATGCATAGTCATCCACAAATTAAGTATTATAGACATCGGTGAACCATGGCCATGGTAGATGTATAATAAAACTGTACTGTATAACTTGCCAAACAACCAAATAACTGCCAATATTTTTGAAAAAGAGGCTACAATGGGGTTTCAGCTCACACATAGGAGACGAGAAGTCACTTTGCCATATTGCTGAACATTTGAGCTAAGTGACATAATAGCTCATTACTGATTATCTAAGGTAAATGTATGCAATATCAGTAACAGCTATATGTGTGAAATTTGCATGAGTGCACAGTCATAATATAAAAATATGTATAGTGTATAGCTGTAGATAATCTCAGAATGTGTCGATACTCTAATGTTAACTTAAATGACTGGAACTTGCACTCCTGCATTTGCATTACTATTATCATTACATAAACTCACAAAATACACACAACACAATCTCAGAAATCGATATGCTTACCAAATGCATATACGATAATGTAGTTGTTAAGATGTGGATTGTGCAACTTATAGTATGCGTCTGCTGGCTGGCGCTGGACCTCTGCAACCACCCAGCAATGAACTTCTGCATCCCTCTGATGCAAGTCATCACAGCAGTAGTGGACCTACATGCCAGCCCAGTAGGTCCCAGGCCATCTGTAGTGCTCCCTCACTATCTGCTTCCATATATCAATCATCACAAAGTTCCTGAAGCATGCTTGCATCCTTTGCTCATGCCCAGAATGGACAGTGGGCATCTCGGTGGTCTTCTCCTCTGTCAAGTTTGGTGTCCAGACACACATAAGCCTCCTGTTATTGGACATCCTCACTGTTGCAGCTTAAAGTTGTTGATAAAAGCCTTGAAAAAATATATTACCTGAGGTCCCAGTCAGTTCGCAGGTAGCAACAATATGGGCAGTAAATTAATCAATTTTAAAGTTGATGCATAAAGGATCGTAGTCTATTGGAGGGTATTAGGCATGTGTTACAGATATTCACATTTATTAATACCTACTAGGTAGCTGAGCACCTTACACTTAGCTAGTGGTTAATGTGCCATGTTTCAAGAACTTACGCAGATGTTCACAAACTGGCTTCCAGAACACTGAATGTTAATTAATTAATTATGTATGGTGCAACTGGTACTTAAGAGCTATGTAACATATCTAAACGTATTTTACGTTATAGCTGATGTATATCTAGTTTTGAAGGTAAGCTGTCATCTGCTGCCATTGTCATGATGGAATACATGCACATACCTATGTTATTCCATCCATTCATCCATTCACAACCCGTTTTTCCCATTTTTGCACATGGGGTTTGGGTGCCACTTCAACAGTGACAATCATCTAAAGCCAAGATTTACATCACCAGGTGGCTAGTCCTGCCACTGTAGTTCTTCCACACCACACACTCACAATCACACTCACTCCTATGGCCAATTTAGAGTGTCCAGTCCACCTATTGTATGTCTTTGGAATGTGAGAGGAAACCGGAGCACCTGAGGGAAACCCACACAAACACAGGGAGGACATATTAATCTTTTTAAATCAACTTATACATGTTGCCAGTCATTTTTTAATTGTCTACATTACAATCTGTCTGTAACATAAATGAAGGGGGTAGAATTCAACAAAATGCATACAGATGGATAAATGTCCATCACTAATAAGCAGATTTTCCACATATGTAGTTATATGGATAAAAAGGAAACTGAGATTTTCCACATATGTAGTTATATGGATAAAAAGGAAACTGCTCTGGTAAACTATAGATATGGACTAAATGAAAATATACCTGTAGTTAGTTCTTATTAACCTGTATTATCTGTGGTATGTTTATAGAAACCAGTGAGTTCTGAGGATTTCCATAAGTTGTATGTTCACTTATTAGTTTACAGATCATCTCTGATGCTTAGCAATATAGCAGCATTTGTTAGTACATTCAAATGAAGGATGGCTTTGAACGTTTACAGTATATTATGTTGATATGTATCCATGAGTGCATAACAGTTCATTTTAATATGCTGACTTTTTCTTCATTGTTTCTATACAACTTCCATTATGTGTGTTGCATAACATATAATGACAGAAACACTTGTTATGATATTTGTCACTGACTGCAGTTGTTCATGACAGGCATCTGACATTCTTGGGGTACACATGCTCATTCTGTTTGGATATGCATGTAAATGTGTCCACACTATCATTATCAGAGTGTGCCTGTGGCACATTAGTTATGTGGTTGTCTGTTACCAGTTGCAATATCCATTCACATGGGTTCAAATCCCACATACGACCACAGCAAGTTTCCTAATGGATTGTTAGATATGATGATGATGTTATTCTTTATGGATTACATATTCAGACATTTTTTTCATATCCATTCTGATTATTTACAAGTAACAGTAACATACATGAAAGAGATTTATTTGCATTGTAAATGAGAGGCGAGCAGGTCAACTGGCATATGGTTGTAACATCATGTCAATATGTGACACCCCCCCCCCCCCGTGTGAAATATAACATGCATACCATCCTTTCTTCCAGATGTCAAGCAAAACTTATCGAGACAATTTCTCGCACAGTAAGAATGAAATTTAACTCTCTACACCAGCATGGCCACAGCCTTTTTGGATGGTTGGGCGATACTGTCTATAGGAATGAAGTGTGGATTGACATGACAAACATAATCAATGATGTGGGTGGTCACAATAGATCCAGGGAGGCCTTAGGTGAAATTGCTCTGACATGATCCTCCATGCAGCCAACAGACTCCGTCACTATGAAAGGACGGATCTAGGACTATCGAACGAAAGCTCAACAGTCCGAATCCACTATCACCGAACACACTTTAACGAAAGCACTTTCACTGAAAAAGCAGCTTCACTAAAGTGTGTTAAAAAAAAAAAAAAACATTAAATCTACTTTTACACAGGGGGGCAAGCCCCCCTGCACACCCCCTCTACTTTAATATTCTCACTCCGAGATCACACTACAGTGGGGAAAAGGGAATTTTCCTTTATCCGCACCATAGTGCGACCGGCACAACAGGCATACTTACGCAAAAATGCTGCTTCGGTGAAAAGCATTTTTATGTAAGTATGCCCGCCTATTCACAATTTGGTAAAAAGTGCATTCCTGCAAGAGTCCTAGACCTGAAAGGACAAGGAATGCCACTGGAGGTGGGTCACCCTTGCACCCCTTGATGAGTTAATAATCTTCCTGGCCTCACATCACCAGGGAAGGTATTGGAGCAGGTGTTCCAGGGCATACAGGTATGTCCTACCTTCCAAAGCACTGCAGCAGGGATCTTTTTTACATGATCGGATGACCACTTCAGTGACCTACACATCATTGAGACAAAAGCATGAAGAGTTATAACATTGAACATTAACTTCATCAAATTTGGATTCATCGAATTGCATTAGTTGGCCAACATCTCATATATCCTGGTAACCTGGTGAACAATGAACTAAACACTCCATTCTCTCGGTGAATGCATAGTACTTTTACAAGGTGGCCAACTAATGCAATTTGAAGAGTTCAGATTGAATGAAGTTAATATTCAGTGTTTCCAGTCTTCAGTGCTTTCATTTTGATGATGCTTGGTTCACTGAAGTGGTCATTTGAAAATATAAAATAGATCCCTGCAGCAGACACACTTCCTCATTAAAGATCTTTAGTTCATAATTATTAAAGTATTGTTATATTTGTCTCCCAGCAGCAATGAACGTGGAAACACACATGATGTGGGTGCACAATGTACATGCTGCAGCCTATTATCTTGCCAACACAGTATATGCAGAACACTCCCAGAAACATGTGTGATGCTTTGTTTTTTCAATTGCATAGCTCCATCAACATCTGCACAGCAGCAACACATGCCCAGTAAGTGATCCATAATTTTCTGTTCCTCTGCCTCCTGTCATGATTATGGAGTTTACTCACATGTTGACATTTTTTTGCACCATTTTAACCTACACTTCCATCATGGCAAGACGTGGGCCTTGCAGCTGCACATACAGACAGACAAGGTATGGTTGTCCATCTTGATGCACCACTTAGTAGCACACATGTGATGTAGGTTATTTGTGTTGCTTTGTTCCATTCACAGATACATCTGGATGACGTGCACCATTTTTCATGCAAGTGTCTCCATATCCTGTTAGTGTGTGCCATATTTGTTCTGTAACTCTGCCTGTAGTCATGACTGTGGAGTGGAGCATACTCATGTGTTTATGTTTTTGTGCCTTGTTATAGTACATAATTTGCATTACAGCAGATGATACACTTCTCAAATAGGGGGACATACTTGGTAAAACATTGCATCTGTTTCTTACATGTCACTATTACTAATCCCATCTCTACTCTTCGTAACTACAGAGGTCTTGTTCATCTGCCTACGACACCTGCAATCTGCACATTAGCCTCACCCATCTGGTATGTCTATATTATCTCCTGTGTGTTATACCTCTGTTGAAATGCTACATGATGTATTTTATTTGCTTAACAATGATGCTTCTATATCTATGTTTTCACATGACAATTGTATTTCAACTCTCACCCCTGCAGTGGAGTCAAAACAGGATACATCAGGTATGCTTTAGTAGTTTTATTACTGTCATATGTCGTATTTGTTTGTTATGTAATATACATGTCATCTCTCTGTTATGTAGGATCCCTGAACCACCCACTGCCATAATATGCTGGTAAGTCTGTATCATCATTAGCTTTCTACTTTTACAGTTGTCTCGTATTTCTCTAATAAGCTACACCACTTGATTTCTGTGAAGGCATGTGACATATGTTATCCCTATCTTTTCTTGTAGAATGTCCACTGCCTGCCTCCTCCAGTAGCCCATCCACTGATCCTGAGGTGGGATGCAATGTGCATCAATATGACAGCATGGCCCATGAGTCACAGGCAAATTAATTGTTTTATTGTCCAGCCTGGAAGGGGACAGCTATGTGGATCATGCTTTAGCATCAGCTATGAAGACTAAGGGGCCCATCATTCTGATGATGTGGGGATATCAGATGACAGACATGGCGATGATGATGATGATGATGATGATGATGATGATGATGATGATGACCATGACCTATTGCCCCATGTAGAATATGGAAATGATGGTGACTCTTCCCTACAATTGAGCAATAATGACTATCAGACTAGATGTGGAAGTGTACCTGATGTGCATGGATGTGTGTCAGAGGGTGTCTGCCTACTCTTACAGGTGAATGAATGTTCACAGCAATATCATAGATATGACTTGCATGGACTTACCCTTGCCAAAGATTGTGTAGCACACCAAACTACTTGTGTTACATGAAGGTCAGGAGCAGAGACATGAAAAGATGATGGCAGTAATTGCTGCACAGCATGACAGTGTGGTATCTGTTGTATGCTCCATTGAAAGCGTTGTTATGGTGGTGCTAGAGCAGTGCTTTAGTACTAACCAAGTGTTAAATGCCTTAAATGTACAAAGCAGGTTACCTCCAGTGGGGAGAGGCAGACACACACATGGTTCTTGGACATCAATGTCTGTGCTGCAACATGTATGCACAGCTGCTGTTGGTCACTCAGCTGTGAGTCCAGCAGTCACATCCAGACAGTCACATCACAATCATGCTCCTACCCACACTGTGTCCCAAAAAGCTAGTATCAAAACATCCAGCTCCTCAGTACAGCACTGTGTGCTGGGTGTTTCTTTATGTGGCATGGGCAGCCAGTACCATGGTGTGAGCCCTAAACTGTGTTAGACTAACATGGACAGTTGATCCAATGGGTGTCTTGTTGTGTTATATTGACCCTGTAGAAATGATGACCACTGTGCTGACTACTGACAAATGAATCTATAGGTGGTTGTTCAAATGTCTGATCCCACAGGAGTTTTTCTTATCATTTATCTGAACTATGTGACTAGCTTCAATTTGTGATATGTAGTACTTCTTTGTTATTGGCATATGTTTGTATAGATATTGATGACAGTAATGTGACACCATGCTTTCATGTATGCATTAGTTGCCAGTGGACATATAGCATTGATTTTTACATTATAATTTTTCTTTTTGTCTGCCATTCACACATGCCTCTGTATGCATACCTGTGTCACTTATGGCATTATGGTAGCAAGGCACATGCTTCACCCTCAGCACTCACTGCATTTCTGTGTGCCTGTTTCATTTTCAGTCACCATGCTGACATGCAATTCCTATGCATACCTTCCCATATCTAACTGAGTTTGCACACACACACACACACACACACACACACACACACACACACACACACACACACACACACACACACACACACACACACACACACACACACACACACACACACACACACACACACACACACACACATATATATATATATACCCAAATTGCTGTATGTATGTTGTGTTGTCACTGCCATTGATGCTGTGTATGTTTGCACATATTATTACCTGAAACTGATTCATGTTGCATTTATACCCTGTGCATCCTAGTGTTGCCTTCTGTGTGACAATCTAAATCAGCCATGGGATGTGATGCTTGTTTGTGTTGACATTTTTATGAGCTGGTCCTTGGGATGTACATAATTACCCTGATGCAGTTTACTGTGTAGTAACACACTATTGCACATCACACAATGCTATGTGTGATGCAGTACTGTTAGCGTACTGCCCCTGTTTCTGGGTATGTATTTGCAGACACATTCCCATACATGTTATGGTCCTAGATTTCTTGGGATATTGGCAGTTTGACTGGTAATGTTCCATGCTATTTATCTGTATGATGATATCCTACCTGTCCAATGACAACTTCTGTTGTGCACGCCTCCTGTATCCCACATATTTGCCTTTGTGGTCTTCTTTGGTGACATACATTGCAGAGAGACTTCCTGCATTGTTGTTTCCTCTGAGTATTTTGTATATATTCTTACTGGTATAATTTATGCTTACATTATGAATGATGTTCAACATGGACAACTAATGGTTTCTTTCCATTAGTTGTGATATGTGCTGCTAAGTGGCAATATGTGGACAACACTGATTAGTCTGGGTACTTATGTATTTGTGGCTTGCCATGACTCAAAGATATGTGTAAGATGATGATATGTTGCCTGAACTAGGACATATTGCCACAGCTAGTAAAACAAAGGACTATCCAACCAACATGGCTAGCATAAATATAAAAAAATGTTGAATAAACATAACAGCAAAAATGGTAATCCCTTCTTCAGACCAAGTAATCACTAAACAAATGCAAACTATTTAAAAAGACTGCCAGAAATAATTAGATTAGTGATGTAGATAATGTGAACAAAGAACCAGTCTTAAAGAGACATTCTCATTAAGACCTCAATATTTATCTGCTCCAAGCTTTATTGTCCATGTAAGTTCACAATATTTAGTCTTGTTAATGATATCACCACCTCTTCTGTTCAAAGTCAGGATTTCTAGAATTATGGCTGGCCTAATGGTTAAGGTGCTTGCCTTACAAACACAAGGTGCAGGGTTTAAGTCTCACAAGGGATAATTGTCTAGGCTCACAAGGGCAGTTAGCTTAGTACTAACCTATGAACCTAGCACTAAAAACTTAAAAGAGTGGCTAGTGTCAGTATTCATCATGTTTTGTCAGAGCACTGGTGTCTTTAGACCTGTTAATGTCTCAAACATGTTCCAGGATCCTTTCTCTAAGTGTTTTATTAGTTTTACTAACATAAAACATGTGACATACTGTGCAGTTCACATAATATATCACATTCATATGCCAACAATCTGCATATAAGTCAAAATCAATGTTATAACTCAGTGCAGAGGGTTTTAAGCATGAGACAGACTTAATAAATTTATGAGCAGAGCAGGAATGGAAAATAAATGCCCCTTTTTGTTCAAGTACAGTTTAACCTCTATGGTTACTTTGTCTATAACAGTTGACGCTTAAGTGAGATATTATTCTTGAAAGAAAATGTTGGTGTTTCTCCAAGGATATTCTTAAGCTCCTCATTGGCCATTAAACACTGGCCAGTTTCTTTTAATAATATTGCAAACCATATTGGTATTACTAGAATAGGCAAAAGAACATCTCACTTCACTTCTCATATCTCTTCCACAAAGAGGAACTGTATCAGTTGCAGCTGAGAAGTGTTGTCTTGCTGTGGTATCTCTAAGCAGCCATACTTCCTCAATGGTAGTCTGAATCTCTTTACGAGAATAGCCCCTGTTCAAAAAATCAGTTGTTAACTCATCAAATACATTATGAAATTTATCATTCCTATCATACAGCCTCCCCACTCTCATAAACTGCCCCTTCAGCATATTTGTTGATACATGCCTGGGATGCACACTGGATTTCATCAATAAGTTAGTCTTCCTACAAGGTTTCTTAAATACCACTGTGCTCATGTCTTTAAACAAGTCCTTGGAAACTGTAACATCAAGAAAATAAATTGATGAATCAGAGAAAACAATACTATACTTTAAGAAGTCCATGGTGGTATGCAAATAATCAACAACAAGATCATCAGATGTTCCCTTCCAGATTATAAACATATCATCCACAAAGCGATGATAGAAAATTATGTGTCGCACATATGGATTGTCCGTTAACACCTTCTCAAGCTCCCATTTTGCCAGTATCACATTTGCATACATATTGGCACATACTGTGTCCATGGCTACACCAGTTCTTTGAGGGTACAAGTCAGTTCCAAAGATGAATACCTACAAAGTCTACTACCTTATCGGAACACTACAAAAGACCTAACCCTGCTATATTAGATCTGCAGCTGAAAAATAAACAAAAATACAACATCCAAAAATATGTTCATCCCAGTATTGTAAAAACTGCTAGTGTATTACCCTGCTACAAGGCCTAATGTGCACCACCACGCCTGGGTATCTCCTCTCTCTCTTCCCTAGTCTATAGCTCCACTGCTCCAACCTAGTGTGTTAAAGTTAGATGACTAAGCATTAGAGAATCACTCACCTCCCTCTATCCCGCTTACACTCAGACATTGCTTTTTTACCACCATGCTAGAACCTTTTTATGTACACACTCAGACATTGCCTTTTTACCACCCTGCTAGGACCTTTCTATGTATGCACTTCTTATGCCCCTTTCAATACATTAGATTTTAGTCATTAACCCCTATTGCTCTTTCCTCTACTGTGTCTGTTAACTGCTATCTCTCTCACCCTAGACTGACTGTTAATCCTCTGTTATTACATTCAAGACTTATCTTTTAAATCACAGCTACTGCATTATACCTCTGTCATTTGGCTTCTATCTCCCCCTATTCAACAAGTGTTTCTTTGTGGTACTACCATTTCTATCCAATATTCTTTACTGGCTCTTAGATTATCCTCACCCTCAATGACCGACCTTCTGCTCATTGATTGTTTCTGCTAAGATCACTCTGCAAGGGTCTGCCCTGTTCCATTCACCCTCCGCTTCACTCCAGGCTCACTTCACTCCCCTACCCCTAATTTCCACCCACTCCCACTACACCTACATTTATCTTTAAACATAGCCACACCTCCTCTCCACAATCCAATCATACACACCTACCAATAATACCCTTCTTTCCCCAAACCCTCCCATAGTTAATTTCAATCTACCACTCCCCTATCACTGAGCCACCAACCATCTCTCACACAGCCCACCATACATAAAAACTACAAATCATATATATCGCGCTAACATGTTACTACTTCATATTACTTCTATACTTATTCTACAACTATGTCTTTTCTTACCTCATACCACAATCAGCTACAATTAACCTCACATTACAGAACTTCTGCCTTTCACCACAATAACATTCATTCTCATTTCACTATCTGTTCCTCTATCATTAAGCTATCACCCACCGACTACTCATACTTTAAAATACTACCTCACCCCAACTATTACCAACCCTCCCTAAACTTTGATAGACATTGCAAAAAAACCCTGCAATGTATCTTCTATATAACCTCTAAATTATTTCGCTGTGGAGATATTCATCCTAACCCTGGCCCAACTACCCCCTCAAACTTACCCCTCCCTCAAAACCTCCAACTCCCCAACACCCTAACTCAACTTCCAAGGAAAACATCTGACCTACTATTTATAAACATAAACTGTAGAAGCATCTCCAATAAAATCCACGACCTGCATGCCACTATTTCACTATACTTGCCAGATATACTAGTAATAACTGAAACCTGGCTAAAATCACACATCAATGACAACAAAATTACTCCCCCAGGTTATAATATACTAAGGAAGGATAGAATGAATAGAAAAGGTGGTGACATAGCTATACTATTTAAGAACCACTTAACTGCAAACCTTAAATATACAAACCCCTCTGCTGATAATGCTGAAATATTATTTGCTCAGTTAAAACTAAACTCAAAAAAAAACTAATTAACATAATTGGCTGCTATATACCCCCCTCCCCGGCAACAATATTCCCACTCTAGAAAACTTACTACACTGGTCCTCTAATTCACTACAAAATTAAACCATCTTTCTTGGTGACTTTAATATAGATTGGCTAACCTGCAACTCTTCCAACCCAACAAATCATATCAATCTCCATGGCTTTACACAAGCCATCCAAACACCAACAAGAATTGACAAGACAACTACCAGGGAATCAGTCCTTGACTGGATTCTAACTAATAAATCAGGCTACCCATCTCTTGCAGGTTGCCTCCCCGATGGTCTACGTGACCATCTGCCTACCTTCTTCTTACGACAATGCAACCATAATCCTAAAGGCACAACCTACCACTTCACTAGATGCAAAAAGAACTTTAACCCCACCAAATTCTCTGAAGAGCTAAGATATTGTAATTGGGCACCCCTGAAATACCTGGAACTAAATGAAGCAGTTAATTACTTTAATAGCTCCTTTCTAAAAATACTGGATGCACATGCGCCTCCCAGAACCATAAGAACCAGATCTAATCCCACTCCATGGCTCAGCAAGGAAACCAAATCCCTCCTCAAAGCCAGAGATAAAGCATGGAGCCACTGGAACACTATTAAATCCCCAGCCGTAAGACATAAATATCAACAGCTTAGAAATAGAGCTAAGAAACTAGTTAAACTAGACAAAATTAACTATTACACCAACCTTCAAAGCAAACACCAAAAACACCCTCAAAATTTTTGGGTAGCCATAAACAAATTACTACTATCAGGCAAGAATGGTACTCCCACACCCACCATAGTAAATAACTCAGACAGCATTCCCACTCAATTTAATAAATTCTTTACTGAAACAATACTGACCCTAGCCAGCCAACAAAGTAATCAACACATGCCCCCACCCACAGCACACACCACTACTCAAACTGAAAACAACTCCTTCCAATTCCAGCCAGTCTCTACAAATAGGATAAAAAATTACCTTAAAAAACTAAAGCCCACTACACTGGCCGCAGACAAATTACCAGGAGAATTCCTAAAAGTTGCCACTGATGCTGTAGCCTACCCTATAGCCATTCTAATTAACAGATCCATTTCAGAAGCCACTGTCCCAAAGCTCTGGAAAATATAACCTATAATTCCCCTGCATAAAGGAGGTATCTACACGGAATACACAAACTACCAACATATAGCAATTCTATCCCCTTTAGCAAAAATATTGGAAAAGTGCATTCACTTCCAAATGATTGATTACTTGCACACACATAAGGTCCTGTCAAACACACAACATGGCTTTTGACCCTTCCATAGTACCACCACAGCCTTACTGTCCTTCTCCAATATAGTAAATTCTCACAGAAACAGTGGTAAATTTGTCTCTGCCATCTTTCTAGACCTATCAAGGGTCTTTGATGTGGTTACACATGACATTCTTATCAAAGAACTATCCCAACTAGGACTCTCACATCTCCCAGTAGCCTGGTTCCAAAACTATCTAGCTGACTGCCAGCAAGCAGTGCTGTGGAAACAAGAACTCTCCCCCCTTCTTCCAGTTACTATTGGTGTTCCTCATGGCTCAGTCTTAGGCCCTCTGCTTTTCACCCTCTATACCAACAAGCTCCATTCATCCACCCCCAATGCATCTGTCATCCAATATGCAGATGATTCTACGTTAATTTGTGCAGCATCCTCACTACAGTAACTTCTCACTTTAACACAGGAATCTTTCCCCTCGATTGAAACCTGGCTATCCAATATACAACTCATTTTAAACCCTGCCAAGACCAAACTCCTACTCTTTAAACCCAGCATGTCCACAACTTCAACAACCACCTTTTCTATAATGTCCACTAACAAAACAACAATCCCACAGAACACACCAAACTCTTGGGCATGGAGATAGACAACAAGCTAAGGTTTGATGCTCACATATCCCAAACAATCAAGAAAGTACACAAAAAAATAGGCATCCTCTATAGAAACAGACAATTCCTTACACAACAAACAAAAGAAATCATAGTCTACTCTCACCTCATCGCTACCCTCCTCTATGCCACTCCAGTTCTTACCAATCTTAGAAAAACAGACCTAGTTAAGTTTGACTCCTGTTACAATAAAATCGCTGGAGTCCTCTGACTCCCCATTTAGATCTCATCACTGCGCCGCCTTGAAGCAGCTCAACTGGTTAGAACTTCCTCAAGTTCTGCATTTCAACCAAACTAACCCTGGCCCATAAAATACTATATCAACCAGAAAAAACACCAGCTTTACAAAACCTTCTTCAACTCCACACTAACAGCAGATCACTACACTCCAATAGCAAGCCTAATCTCACAGTAAACAAATCTAACAATATAGCAGATGACTCCCTTTCCTCTATGTATCGAAACTGTGGAATTCTCTACCCTGTAATATAACTACTACCTCTATCTCTCATTTTAAAAAATCTTTAAAACTTCATCTGAACAATAATTGGCTATGCCTCTGCTCCACATCAGGTTAGTCTCTCCCTATGCCATCTCCACCCCTCTAATCTTGCACATAAGAATGAATAGACAGCTCAGCAAGCCTGTAATATCTCTACATACAATACAACTAGACTGTGTTTACTCTGATGGATTACAACCAACAATCTGTATTCATTAACAGTTACAACCATCAATCTGTATTCATTAACAGTTTCAGAGCTGTAGCCATAGCAAAGATTAGGTGTTTTCATATCTCTGTCTGACTAAATGTGTCTGCTATGTGTACAAAAGTTATTTTATTATGTATATATTTTCCTACTTGGACTATATTGGTATGTGAAGTTTGAATGTGTCAATCTTTGTACAATGTTATTTCATATTATCATGTATGTGGAGCTTTTCTCCCTGGGACTCCACTGAAAATGGACCTGTGTCCAGTGGACCATCCCGGTAAACAAATGTAAAAATAAATAAATAAACAAATAAATAAATAAAATGTATTATTTTCCAAAACAATTTCCACTAATGCAGAGACAAGCATAACTTTGCTATCAGATCACTGTGCCTGTTAAGGAACATTGTAATGTTCTCTATACCTGTGTCATTGGGTATAACTGTAAAAAGTGAGTTAATATCAAGAGTAGCAAAAACAGTCACCTTCTCTATTAACCTGTGTATACCATATATGTAGATCTTTAAGAAAATTCTTGGTATCGGTTAAAATCTCTACTCATGCAAGAACTGGTTTAAAGATCTTCTCCACAAAGATGGACAACAGCTCCATTATCCATCCTTTACTTGACACAGTCGGGAGCATAGGTGGTTGAATTGGATCTTTATGTATTTTCAGCAACCTGTAAAGAATTGGAATTATGGGCTGTTCTATCAAAAAATAATTGAACATCAAGCATCAACAAATCATAAAGATAAAACTTCACTTTATTGATGAGACCTGTCACTTGGTATCTATGCAGATGCATGTGTGTATTTGGCCGCATTCTCCATTGCCCATTCCTATTTCTTGTTCTGTTATCAATTATCACCATCACTAAAAATATTTTAAAGAAACAGTCTCCAAATAGTATAGGTTGAATAAAAACATTAAGAAAAAGCTCATATATAAAAAATAAAAACTGACAGAAATACAAAACATTTAAAATCTCAGTGTTTAAGTGGTCTTGCCTTTAAGAATGGTTAATTGATTTTATGCTAGCTACTTAAACCTAGTGTGTACTTTCAAGAATCAGTCTGATGAAGGAGTTTGATACACCGTGAAAGCACTTACTGTTCTGAATTAAAGTTTTTATTTTATTTATCTTGCCAGTTTGCCATGTTGGACTTTGGTACTTTTGTTGTTTTTTCCTTGGATTTTTTTATTGTACCAGTCCATTCTTATTCCTGGTGTTGTGCTTTTTCTAAATACTGGAAAAGTGCCCTTGCTAGAGCGGCACCCTAAGCATCTGCCTAGTCTACAAATAGTATAGGTTGAATAAAAACATTAAGAAAAAGCTCATATATAAAAAATAAAAACTGACAGAAATACAAAACATTTAAAAAACAGTGTTTTAGTGGTCTTGCTTTTAAGAATGGTTAATTGATTTTATTATAGCTACTACTAAATACTAGTGTGTACTTTCAAGAATCAGTCTGATGAAGGAGATTGATACCCCGTGAAAGTAATTGAATCTGTTCTTTTATTTTATTTTTTATTTATTTTATCTTGCCAGGACTTTGTGTTTTTTTTTTGTTTTTTTTGTGTTTTTTTTGGATTTTATCCATTCAGTCCATTTTTCTAAATACTGGAAAAGTGCCCTTTCTAGAGCGGCACCCTAGGCATCTGCCTAGTTTGCCTATGCCTAAGACCAGCTATGCCACCTTGATGCACATTTCTGCCAAGAAATGAGACAGGATGTGACTGACAGTTGTGTGGGACATTTTACTGCATCTTCCATATGCCTCTGAAATGTCTCAGTGGACAGTATAGCTAGACTCAGACATACTTTTGCTTCTAGCAGTATTGGGTTAATCTGCAAACTATAAGCATACTTGTGGGGTTTGCATGTCTTACACACAGCCTGCACCAGCTCTCTGTCTAATCTGAATCTATTTATTATTTCCTGCTCAGAAAGCTGACTTAACTGTAGTCTGGCTCGGCACCTAGCTGGCTCCCTTCTAGGATGTTTTTGCAGATCTTCCTCTGTTACGGCCTGCAGTACCCTAGCCTGCTGTAGTGCATTAAATGCCAATTGCATTTTTTGCATGAAATGTTTGTGGATTCTACAGGTTTTTGCACAAATCTGTGTAATATCATGGCATTAAGGTAAAGCACATAAGGTCTCCACTGAATGCTTTCATGGAGTTGTCAGCAAAGTACTTTGCCACATTTAAGTTGCATTGTGCATGCACACTGTATTTTAGAATCCATTGGTCCTGTGCAGAGTCCGTAATTATCGTACACTGAATAGATAATTACTTAGTCTTCTTTTAGTGTACATTATAGAATCGCATCTGCCAAGAGGATGCTGAAGTCTTCTTTGACATGCTCCACTTTCTGCAACTTTCTTTTGGAATCCATCCCTGTGAATGACCCCTTATAAATCAGCAGTATGTCATCAATAAATCAATAATATCCAACAGCATATACTTCAAAAATTCATAGGTATACTGCAATTCAAATAAACATATTAATAAATTAGCATAAGATTGGGCAGAAGGGGCACCCATGGTCATGCCCCTAATTTGTTTAAACAGATACTTATAAAAATTATATATTATTTAAACAAAATTCAGTCATCTGTAATGTAACATGAGTTCTACGACTATGACACAAAACATAAAATATGGCACAAAGGCCATCAGAATGTCATATGTTGGTATATAAACCAACAATATCAATAGTAACAAAAATATATCCCTTGCTCACTCAAGCTCATTCACTTTATCATTCAAGATTCTATCAAACAAATGTTCAATCCACATTCTAAAATATCATTTATTAGTCATTAAAACTATATTATTACCGTTATCAGATGGCATAATTACAAATCTGTCCTGTGCTAGTTATTTTGTGTCAAATTAAAAACATTCTTACTATCTTTAACAACAGTATATTGTTAATATAGTAATACCTCTTCTGTTATAAAACTAACAACCTATAAATCTGTGGGTTTATTAGCCTGAAGCTTCTAGACCAGAGACGAGAAATATACCTGGAAACATCAACATTTAACCTGACACATTTTGTCATACATTAATACCACCAGTGACAATTATTATTAGCTCTCTAATTAATAACACAGCTTAATACTCCAATCAAGACGTACTAGTCAGCAAAATCTCAGGGTTATATACATTTTTACACTACCTTAACCAACTCTAAGAACCCTCTCACATTACACCAATTTTGGGGGATATTCTATTTCACTACACCGAACTATATTGCCCCCCATTACTTTCCCTCATAATTAAAAACTATGGAGAGATAGAAGACTAGCAGAAGTTAAAATAGGAAGACATGCTATTTGTTATCTGTACTATATATGTTTTTAATATGGGGCTAAAAGTTATCAAAGCATTAGTAACAAGAAGATTTCCACCTAACCATTTCTGCTTTAACTCCTGTTATAACTCTTTATCATCCAATTCCCCTATCACTTCCAGGCATAGTGGTTTAGTGAATAGGCACAAGTTTGATGCAGGAAGAGTTATATGCCAATGTCCTACCGCTTACATTTACTGTACCAACTATACCCATCACGCTCATCCTTTGCTGACCCATAGTTATAATAGTAGGTATGTGGTCATTTGATTCTGGGAATGCCAAAGAGATCCAACAAGAAAAATAAAAGAAAACTACTTCTACATTTGGTATTCAAATCCAACGCTAATTTAATCCTCCTACAAGAAACCCACATGCTACCAGAGCAATGGAAACCCTTCATAAAGAAAAAATGGATTAAGAATATCATTGCCTCTGGCAAATCCCAAAATAGCTCAGGAGTAGCAACCATTATTAAAACTGACTTCCAATGCGAAATCCTAAAACATGATACGGACATGAATGAAAGGTGGTGCTATATAACACCTAAACCAGCCTGTTTAGACAAACCTGTTCTGATATTAAACCTATACGGACCTTGTGTAAATCAACACAAATTTATACTGTCTATTTATAAAATGCTGCTTGACTTCCCCAGTCATTATTATATACAAGGAGGGGACTGGAACTCAGTCCAAGACCCTGATATTTACAGATCCAACACCAATTCCAAACACAATGCCCATACCATATCAGCAATCGAGGAACTTAAAAATGACTTTAACCTATTTGACCCCCATATATTCCAGCCCAATAACTCCCTCAAAAATAAATATACCTTCTACTCTATGTGCCATAAGTCTTCATCCAAGCTGGATTTCTTTCTCATTTCCAATATATTTACTAAATACAAAAAGTATTTTCACACAGAACCCAGATACCTATCAGATCATTCTAAGAGTAACCTAACTATTGATTGGGATAACAAACAAACTAACAGTAACCGAGGGTATAACTGGGTCCTTAACTCTAACCTATTAAGGAAAAAATAAATTTTACAAGAAGTAGATGCCATCCTGGACCAAGCTTTAGACAATTTACTCTATAATCACCTATCTATGGATATTTACTGGGCCTCTATTAAATCCATAATTAGAGGTACCTTTATAAGTAAAGCTTCATATTGTAAAAAAAAAAAAACTTCTCCAGGAGGAAGCCAGTCTTAAAAATCAAACCATTAAGCTTGAATCCCAACTACAATCGTCCTTTAAACAAGAAACTGAAACTCAAATAGCACAACCCCAACAAAAGCTATATGATCTCAATGCCGAAAACCTAACTTACCAAGAAATGAAAACTTTAACGAATTACTCTGAATGGGCTCACATGCCATCTAAATTCCTGGCGAGGCTTATTAACCAAAACAAACCCTCCACAAACATAACAGAACTTATCTACCAAGATGAACTCTATCACACTACTCAAGATATCATGCGTATCTTTGAAAGTATATATACAAAATCCTACAGTCCATCAAACCTCTCTCATAATAAACAGGACCTAGATGCCTTCTTAAATCAATTAAATTTTGTCAAAATCAATCCAGATCAGCAAAAAATGTTATCCTCCCCGATCTCCCAGCAAGAAATTATTATAACAATCAACAAACTCAAACCCAACAAATCACCAGGTCCAGACAGTCTTACGGCCGAATTCTACAAAGTTTTACCACAAAAATCATTTATCTTTCTTCTCCTTCTATTCAGTCACATTACTTCCAGTGGTGTAAGCGATATACATTTAAATGCATCCAAAACTATTCACATACTTAAACCAAACTCCAACCTCAAAACCCCCCTAAACTATAGACCTATAGCCCTAATAAATCTTGATATGAAAATATTTGGGTCAATACTAGCAAACAGAATTAAACCAATCATTCCAAATATTGTTTCCCCTGAACAACCAGGTTTCATAATACACAGAAAAACCTTTGATCATACCCTTACCCTGGACACCATGATCAATCTCTCTACCCATACACATACTCCAATCTACACCTTAGCTATTGATGCCTCAAAAGCATTTGATAGACTCAATGTAAACTTTTTGCTCAATATCTTGCCTCTCTTTAACATGCCCAATAACTACATACAAGCTATCAAAACACTATACTCCAAGGCTGATACTTACTTACAAATTAATAAACACCTATCTTCTCGAATTGACGTTGAGAATGGTGCCAGACAAGGATGTCCTATACCCCCCTGGCTTTTTAATTTATACATTGAACCCCTTTTCTCCTCATTTCTCAGAAAACATCCCACCATATCCCCAATATCTTTAACACTAAAATTACTCTAGCGGCTTTGGATGATGATCTAAATCTTTACTACTCACTACCTAATTCAGACCTCCAGAAACTACTATCCGCTATAGACACCTTTTCAACTTTCTCAAATTACAAACTAAATCTAAAGAAAACACATATCTTCCCTATTAATTCCCACTGTCAGCTTCCCCATACACCTTAGCAGCTGGTATTAAAACTAACCATTCATTAAAACATCTAGGAATATCTTTCCACCAAGATACTAAACAATCATATACAAATAACATTATTAACCTCTGGTCAAATATACAACATGATATTGGCAGATGGACGAAACTTCAACTTCCATTCCTGGCTAAAATAGCCATAATCAAAATGAATCTTCTACCCAGATTTCTATATATATATTTTAATGCCTCCAAGACCATTATCAACCTAAAACTCTTCAAAACCATTCACTTCACAATTTCCAAATTTATTTGGATCCCCAAATCAGTCAGAATCAGTTATAATAAATTGACCTACCATAAAGACTATGGAGGGTTAGGGCTGACGGACTTTAAACTCTACTGATATCATAAACTGTAATAGAATAATAACAATAGCTGACCACATCCCTTCTCCACAACAATGGTCTCCAACCTGGGTCAAACTATTTCACAACTTTATCAAAACACTATCCATAAACCCCAGAGCCCTCCCTTTCCTTTACAATGAAAATTTAAAAAATCGTAAAAATACACCCAATCATTAAACATAAAATCACTATCATACAAAGGATGTTCAAATCATTAAACCTATATTATGCATTCACTTCCCTCCTCAAGAAACTAACCATCTCTGATATATTTCCCTTCAAGAACAATACTATCACTGAAATGAGAACACAATTAAAGCACCATAAAAGCTATACAATCATTTTAAGGCAAATTTGAGACTTTAGCCAATACATCATAGACAATCCTGATATTCATGCAAATAACATTCAAACCTGTAAAACCATATGGAACCTCCTATCCTCAAACAAAAAATGCTATCTAAATCCTACAAACATATTCTATCAATCAAAACACAAAAATAAGTTATTTATTCTAGTTACTGGAAGGAAATTGATCCTTCAATCACAAACAAACAAATAACTCAAGCGATCCAGCTTACTTACAAACTTATTCCCTTTAACAAACTTATATATACACAGATCATGATACTTCATAATGCCTGTCTCACTCCAATCATTATAAATAAAATATACCCAACCATATCCCTATTCTGTTCCTATTATGATAATCACAAAGCTGATCTACTCCACATCTTCTGGAGCTGTAAGCACACCTACAAACTATGGTGCTCACTTAGAGTCCAAAATGGGCTATGAAAAGTCCACCTTATCTTGGAAACTAGCTCTCCTACATATCATCCCTGTAGGCATGACTAACTAAACTACAAGCACGAATATTAATAACACTAGTTTCTTTACTTAAATACTACATTACATTGGAAGGATAGAGCATTACTCGCATGGAAAAGATTTTATACAAAAAATCATTACTATGACTAAAATCTGTATAGTATAAATTAATTTCAGTTTCAACACAATCTGTGAATTTATTTACCACTTTGTTCTTTGACGGTGGTACAAAATCACTTGGAAGCTTTAAAGCATAATTATTCAGACTAACAATATCCAGACTGAGCTCTTCACATGTATAAAACTTATCAGAAATTGTGCTTTCACTGATATAACCAGAAAAATTCCCAGAATCATACACTACAATCAGAATTATTACAGGGGTAAATACCCATGATTGCTGAAAGTCTAAGTTTGAAAGTCAGACCTAAGGAAGCTGCTATGGAACAAATAACCAGAAACATTTGACCCCTCTTTTATAAAAAAATAAATAAATAAATAAAAATAAAAACAGGGGCATAGAAAATAAATTCTTGAGAATCCAGATTTCATAAAATCTGCCAGGCTTTCTAAACAGTCTTTTTAACAGACTCAGAAAAAAATGTAAAAAGTTGCTGAGCATCAGAAACATGATTTAAAGTTTCAGGTTATCATAGCGCTGTTCTTGCAGAGGATTAGTATTGTGAGCAGCAGTTCCTGTAGTACAGGGTTTGACTCTTCAGTCCTCATTTATCTACTGTGTGACCCTGAACAAGTCACTTAATTAAGCACTGTTCCCAGGCTGCCACTGAATAAGGCAGTGTGCATCCAGTGTGTCCAATGAGCCACCCTGATATACAAGAGTAGTATTATTCTTATTATTATCCTTGATGGTCTGGTGACCAAGCTGTTAGGTTAGTAAAATTGCATCTTATACCTTGACATTATATCATTTCTGTTTACTGCTGTCACTTACATGACTCCTTAATAAATCCCACTCTGTGCATCCCATGCTGACCATTTCATTCTGCATACTTAGCATATCATGTCAGCTTGTATACTCTTACAGGATACACAGAAACTCTGCTTTCCTGTGAACTATACAAGGAAACAATGAGTTAAGGAACCAATCTGTAACAAGGCAATCACATAATAATCAGGCCAGCCACCCCCACCCAGTACATACTTCCTCTACCATATCAATGTTGTTGTTGTTGTTGTTGTTGTGTCTTTCGTCTTTTCCAAGTTAGGGGTCGCCACCGCGGAACTCCAGTCCGCTAATAATTGGTAGTTGATTTTTACGTGCCGAGTTACCAGCCCTGATGCACAACCTTCAACGAAGGTATGCCCATTTACGCATGTCTCCACGCAGAAGACGCTCTAGCTGAGAATCGAACTGGACAGCGTCTTATTGTGAGGTGACAATGCTACCACAGCACCACCACTGCTACCATATCAATATACTTCTTAAATCTTTTCTGCAGACAGTGAACTATGCTTTCTCCTACTTCTCCCCTGCCACCACCCCCCCCCACACACACACACACACACACACACACACACACACACACACACACACACACACACCTCCTTATTCTATTAAATAATGCATCCTTCCTTTTATACAGCCCACTAATATTCTAAACTTTTTGAACCTCCCCTCCACATTCAGCCAGTTGTTCCCTCCCCCCCCCCCCCCCCGTTTCTGCCTTACCTTTTTTTTTTTTTTTTTTGAAGGAAGGTACTGTAAATAGTGTAAATATTCAAAAGACTAATAATTTTGATCATATTTACACACTAATCTTTATTTATTGCCAGGCTGTTTTTTTTTTTTTTTAACAAGAAATATCTTTATTAAATTATCACTTATGACATAGGGCAATCATGTACAAGATTGTTTTGAACTAAATTTGTTATTGTAGATCATACTTCAGTATAATTTCTCACTTAATGTATACAGACTTCTGCCAGCTGAACCTGATAATGGTCCGGCTAGATCACCATTCAACTCAGGCTGACAAAAGATTAATAAATAAATAAATAAAAATACACAGAGGCATTCAAGATGATGTGAGACAAGTAAAAAGCAGTAATTGGTAAGGTAGGTTCACTGCATAGACCACCCTGTAAGATAACATTTGGTAAAAGGGCTTTTGTAAGGCTTGGACCTGCCATGTGGAACAGTCTTCCCTCTGATCTTTGGTATGGGCCGCATAGTCCTGCAATTTTTATTCATTTTCCTTTGGGCTGATTTAATTTCAAGACATTCTAGCATAGCTTTCTCATGCTGAAACTTAACACAGTTATACAGGGACTAAATTCATTCTTCTTGTGTTGTATATGATCTATATGATTTCATCATTTAGGTTATTTGATGCAAGTTTTGTTTCTGATATTATTCTGTTAAATCTCTTGGCTTTTCTGTGTAAGTGCTGATTTGAAGAAGAAATATATTCAAAGGAAACTAATTCCCTCAAACAAATGACAGGTGTTCCATATTATAGCTGTTTTAACACCAACAATCATTTCATTAGTTGGTCTGCCAGCAGAATGAGACATACCTCTTATTTTGTCTGTATTTTTAATGTATTCAGTTTTCTCTTTCTTTATTTGTCCCTCTCCTTATTAAATTTCTTTCTGTCTCCTACTCTGTTGAATGTATTTGTAGTTTCTTTCTCTAACACTCATTTTAACAATCTGTTCCAGTCATTTACCACATTCTCTGTGAAGGACTTACTCAAATGCTGCTGCCTGTATCCTCTCCTCCCACTGCCCTTCATTCCTGTTCATGCTGATCCCTTCACATTCCTCTAGAATTATGTTGCGAATCGAAATCATGTCTCATATCTCTCCATCTATCTTCTGATCTCCATGAAGAAGAGTTTCAGCTTTTCTAGCCTTTGATTTTTTTTAACTTTCTGTCTCCATGCCTCTCACCACCCTGATGACATCTGTACGGCCTCCTTCTAGTTGCCTGACATCACCATTCACTATGGACTCTAGCACAGTATAAAGTGTATTATGGAAGCATTCCTTTTTCCCTTTTGGAAGCATTACTTCTTCCTGTTTTAATCAATTCCGCTTAGGTTACACCCCACTGCCCTAGTTGCTTCTATAATTTCCATTTCCCATTGTTCTTGGTGGTACAGATTCCATGTCATAATTTCACCAGGAAACTTTTCCTTCATCTGCATTTCTACTCCCTCCCTAACACCTGCATTATTATCCTCTAGTTACTGTGACTCTTCAAGTGTCAGTGTCTGCCGATTTGTTCTGCCTTTGGAAGTCCCTCATTGAGCTCTTCCCCATCTTCTATTGCATATTGTATCTGCGTCATCCACAGAATAGCTTATCCCTTTGTCCATCCCTTCAAGAATGACTGATTCAGACTTAAGAACACAGAGTCCAGAACAGACCCTGTGGGACTCCACTGGTCAGATCACTTGCCCTTTACATTATACTCCTCAGCACATCATGTTCTCTAATTAACCCTTTCTCCAGTCCCTCATTACCTGTCCTATCTCTTGAAGTTTATCTAGGAGCTGTCTGTACAGAATTGTGTTGAAGGCTTTACTGAAGTACAAGAAGGTCATGTACACCATCAATCCTTTGCCATAGTCCTTTAGGATCCGGTCATAAAACTGGATCAAGTTAGACTGACATCTTACTCTGAAGATTAATCCTTGTTGGTTGCTATCCAGAAAAAGGAAACAGCTCTCTCCTAAAGATTTTTTCTATGTCACTCCTGGCCACTTTTATGCAAGACAACCAGTGTTTTAATCATCCAGTCCTGCAGCACTTCTGCATTGGACATTGACCTGGCCTGATGAGCATTGTTTTTAGCAGTATCTCACACTCTAGACAAGTTCTGGAGTATCTTCCCCTCCTTCTTTTGCACTTGTTCTCTCCCAACATGATGCATGTACCTGCTTTTCCTTGATAAATATTGCAGAAGGTTACTTACCGGTTGTTCTATAGTTAAAATCCCAGCTTCCAAAATATTCCTTAAGACAAAATCCTACTGAATAGATAGATAGATAGATAGATAGATAGATAGATAGATAGATAGATAGATAGATCGATAGATAGATAGATGATAGATGGGTGGATAAAAATAAACACTATGCTGATGCTGTTACCAATCCAAGACTTTCTCCTATGTAAACCATATCCCTGGTATATTATATTTGACCTTCCTAACTTAAACAGCCTCATGATAGTTCACCAAAATGGAAGGAGTCTATACTATAAAATCCAAAAAAGTCTAGCCTAGGTGTCACATATCCAAAGGCAAGTACTATCAATAGGTTCATAGGTTCACAGGTATGTACTAGGCTACTGGCCCTGGAGCCTTTACAAGCCTAGCCCATAGGATTACCCCGGCATGATCCCACCCGCCCTTAGTTCCCAGTGTCTCTGTCGAGTAAAGCTACTGGAGTGATCCCTGGGGAGAATTTTCTATTTTCTATCTACTCATCAAGATTTCTCTTGCAGAGGGCCAGTGAGGTGCACTGCTTGACATGTATGGGAAGTCTGTTCCATAGCATGGGCAATGTCTGGGTTATAAACCTGATCCTTCAGCTTGTTCTGTTGATTGTGGTAATGAGGTTGAGGTATCCGGAGCGTGTGGTGTGGAGGGATTGGGATTTCTTTAGATGTAGCATTTCTAACAGAGCTGGGTCAGACATGGCTTTGTAAGTCAAGCAGAGATCGCCTCTAAGTAGGCGATATGAGAAAGAGAAGAGTTGGAGTTTTTTGAGCCTGTCCATATAGGACAAGTATTTAAGGCCTAGGATCCTCTTTGTGAGGTACTTTTGTGGCCTCTCCAGTTGTTGCAGTATCTAGTGAGGTACATGCCAAATGGGGCATTGTACTCGATGATTCGCCAAATGAGAGAAGAGTAGAGGGAGAGAATGACCTCTTTCTTCCTGGATGTAAAACCCTTAGTAATGAGATGTGCCACATAGAAGGACTTTCTGACTACAGTGGCAATGTGGTGATCAAAGGAGAAGTTTCTGTCAACCTGTGTTCCCAAATCTCTTATAAAGCGTTCTGTGTTCAGTGGACTACTATCGATGTGGTAATTCATGGGAATCAGGTTTTTCCCAAAGGGGATGACGACACATTTTTTGGCATTGAGCTTAAGGCCATGGTTCTGACACAAGTCGTTGGTCTCAGTGAGGCCTTTCTGTAGGATGTCAACATCACTTGGGGAGTTAATAATAGCTCCCAACATGCAATTGTCTGCAAACGTTGTCAGCCAGAGTCTCTTTGTGTTGGCCTGGACTTCAGAGAAGTAGATACCAAACAGGTGAGGACCCAGAACCGAACCCTGTGGGACTCCACTCATGACTGGTAGACAGTCTGACTTGGAGTCAGCTACTTTCACACTGTGGGTTCTATCTGTATGCCAGTTTGCAACCCACCTAGTGGTATAAGGGTTGCAACCAGTGAAACATGGTTAAAGCCTTGTATGGTCAAATCTGAAGTTAATGTCCCTAAGTATACTATATACCAAAATAGCCATGTTGTTAAAAGGACAGATGAAGTTACTGTTAATGACCACAACATCAGATTACACTTGTCTGGAAGGCAACACTCTGTATACTTTCAGTGCAAGTAGGGCAACAGAAGATCCTCATACATCCTCAGTGGTTCATCAGGTAGAGCACTTACCTTAGGACCTCCATACAGCCTCAGTGGTTCATCAGGTAGAGCACTCACCATAGGATCCCCATAAAGCCATGGTGGATCATCAGGTAGAGCACTCACCATAGGATCCCCATACAGCCTCAGTGGTTCATCAGGTAGAGCACTCGCCTTAGGATCCCCATATAGCCTCAGTGGTTTATCAGGTAGAGCACTCACCTTAGGATCCTCATATAGCCTCGGTGTTTCATCAGGTAGAGCACTCACCTTAGAATTCTCCTATAGCCTTGGTGGTTCATCAGGTAAAGCACTCACCTTGAGATCCTCATACAGCCTCAGTGGTTCATCAGGTAGAACTCTCATCTTAGGATCCCCATACAGCTGCAGTGGTTCATCAGGTAGAGCACTCACCTTAGGATCCCCATACAGCCTCAGTGGTTCATCAGGTAAAACACTCACCTTAGGATCCCCATACAGTCTCAGTGGTTCATCAGGTAGAGCACTCACCTTAGGATCCTCATATAGCCTCAATGTTTCATCAGGTAGAGCACTCACCTTAGGATCCTCCTACAGCCTTGGTGGTTCATCAGATAGAGCATTCACCTTAGGATCCCCATACAGTCTCAGTGGTTCATCAGGTAGAGCACTCACCATAGGATCCTCATATAGCCTCGCTGGTTCATCAGGTAGAGCACTCACCTTAGGATCGCCATACAGCCTCAGTGATTCAGCAGGTAGAGCACTCACCTTAGGATCCTCATACAGCCTCACTGGTTCATCAGGTAGAGCACTCACCATAGGATCCCCTTACAACCTCAGTGGTTCATCAGGTAGAGCACTCACCATAGGATCCCTTTACAACCTCAGTGGTTCATCAGGTAGAGCACTCACCTTTGGATCCCCATACAACCTTGGTGGTTCATCAGGTAGAGCGCTCACCTTAGGATCCCAATACAGTCTCAATGTTTCATCAGGTAGAGCACTCACCATAGGATCCCCTTACAACCTCAGTGGTTCATCAGGTAGAGCACTCACCATAGGATCCCTTTACAACCTCAGTGGTTCATCAGGTAGAGCACTCACCTTTGGATCCCCATACAACCTTGGTGGTTCATCAGGTAGAGCACTCACCTTAGGATCCCCATACAACCTCAGTGGTTCAGCAGGTAGAGCACTCACCATAGGATCCCCTTACAAACTCAGTGGTTCATCAGCTAGAGCACTGACCATAGGATCCCCTTACAACCTCAGTGGTTCATCAGGTAGAACACTCGCCTTTTTACAGAGATAAAAATGGGTGCAGTCCATTCTCTTCTTCTGGCACATTGACAAGGCTTCCAATCAGTGTGTATTATTCTTTAATTGTTTTCTTTGCACTAGGGGCATTTAACCCACTTTTCTTATATTTGTGTATCTTGAGCCAGTTTCTCTTTGGGCGTTTCACAGAAAAGTGTAACTTGTTTGTTTTTCTCCACCATCTTCATACTTATTTTGTTGTACACAGTCAACCAAAGCATTGTGCCTTTGTTTTCTCCTTCAAATATCTGCGCCACTCTCTTATAACTAGGTTCTATATGAGTAAGTACTCTAGTATTCTTACCCCCACTATCTTTGATTCATCAGCTGTACAATGCCTCTCTTCCTCCTGTAGATTTAACTATTATCTACCTACAAACTAATGTTTCCCACGCCTTACCTAAATTTTATTTAGTACTAACATCTATACTGCAGCCTTCCTTACCAGGGTCTTATTTTTGTACAGTGTCACTATAGACTAGTTAACTGTTTGTATTTTACTGTTGACTATCACAGCATCATTAATATTATTAGAGAGACTTGGGACATAATTATTGAAAGCTCATATCTAATGGACATCTTTGGAGAAGCTCCTTCCTTCCTTTGTGTATAGGAAAGCCAGAAACATCAGGAGTTTTGTTGAAGGTAGGCCCAGACCATTGGATACATGCACCAATAAATTTGGAGCCAACTGTGTTTTTTGTCAGCACATACAGGAGGGAGACATGTTTTTCTACCCTTAGTTGAAGAAACTAATTAAAACCAACGCAGGAGGTGACTGCAAGTCAATGCAGGTGGTATTCAGGGCAAATGATCAATAGACTTAAAAGAAGAATTTCTGTCAATCTTTGTGAAATTAGAGCTAAGTGCAAGAATAATGCACTGGCTCAGCATCTGCAGATTCACAAAAGATACACTGGCTTTAAATTTCAAATGATTTATTGTGTGGATCTTTTGGAACTGGAAGGAGACATCCCTAATGTTTTAGAAAAAAATGAACTACTGTGGCAGCTGAAACTGAACACTTTTAGAAAACTGGGGCTTAATTATTATTGCTCCATAAAATGCATACTAGAACTCAGAAAGCTGACCCACTGTTTGAAAGACTATTAAAAGTCTGATATGGGATCGAGTAATGCTGATATTACACGCTAATATTATACATGCTAATATTGTTATAAAAATATCAAACGTAAATATTTTACAATGAAAATAACTGACATTGGGTTCTGTTTTCTCAGTGAAGGAATAGTGTTATTCCTACATGAAAAGAATGGTGTTCGCATCCACATACCCTTCTCAGCAGCACGCCTTTCATATTAATGAAGGGGCGCTACTGAGATGGATCTGTGGACATGAACACTGAATGAGTGCAGGATGTGTGTTGCAGTAGTGCTCGCAAAGCCATAACATGCCCCTGCACTGTCAAAGTGCTGCACAGCACTTTTTAAATGCTTTCAGTGTCCGCGGACACTGAAAGCAAATGAATACAATACAATGCAGGGTGTGTGTGACAGGAACTGTAACACACACCCTGCATTGTCAAAGTGCCATAAGGCACATTACAGTAAAAAGTGTGTCCTCGGACACACACCTCAACCTCTTAGAGCAAGAAATCTGGACAAAGCCATTAAATAAAAGCAGGAGGAAGGGCCAAAAATAGGAGCACTTTTTAAATATTGCTCTTACAAACTTAGAAAGTTGATAGAATGACATATTTTACATTACCATGGATTGTCATGAAGAGTATGCCTGCAACTGACATGAAATATTTTTTTTTCTTTTATATGTGAAGTTTAAGTGTATCTGAGTGGGATGGCTCACTGAGGTGTGTTGCTCAGCAGTGCTTCAACGTGTGTGAAGAACTATATAGAAATGTATAGCTGCAAGTTTGAATGCTGAGTTAGCTTAGTGGTTAGAGTTTGGGCTTTGCATGCAGTAAGTGCACGGTTCAAATACCAAGACAGGCCATTCAGCTTTTACATTGGAAACCATTTATATATTAATATTCATTTTATTTACCGATGTAGTTATTGATATTTGCAAGGAACATGTGCCAGACATCTAAAAATAGAAACCGGATGCTTTTAATGTTTGTCGAAAAGGTAAATTTTAAGCATAGCTGAGTGGTTTCGTACAGTACGGCACGATGCTCAGCAATGCTTAAATGAAAATAAAGAGGTATATATAGCAGGATGAGTGATCTGGTAAGGATAGGTTGCTCTCCGCAGCTGTGGCCTAGGTTTCTGTGAGTTCACAAATGTCACCATCTTCCAGGGTTAGAAATGCTTGCAATGAGTGCATTTTCCTATTTAGACTCCTAGCATTTAGCAGCATGGCCTTTAATTTCTGTTTTTTTGAGTGTTTAATGTTGGTAGTATGGACCCCATGGCTTTTCCTAAAAAGGAACTATGAGGAAGGCAATGGCCTTTGCCAGAAGCCTGAAGGCCAAGTGAGACAGATGCAGGCCATCTCTAACAAAGCAGCGTGGTCTGTCAATCATATGTTGCCAGGCTGCCAGGCAGTGAATCCCCCTAGGATGACACCAGTAAGTAAGCTAATTGTTACTGACAATCATTTTCTGTTTGCATTGAGCCATCATTCTGGGTGATGGTAGAATGCTGCTTAAGGGTGGAGACATACCTGCATGGGACACATATTCAACAAGCTGAATCATGTCTGTCTTCCTATAGTCCAGGGAGGTGCATCTGACATCGTTCACACTACCATGGACTAGGACAGAGTAATAATAGTGCCTGTTGTGGAGTGACCTTAGTGCATGTGTGATATGGTAAGTTCTGGCACCTGACAAATAAGTAAGCATGACTTTCTCCTTATCCAGCCTGGTGAGAGGCACATCTGTGTATCTCGCAATGAAGTCTCCTATGAGTAATATGTTGGGTTTATGGTAAGGCCTTAGTGGTTGTGAGACACTGGTGTATGGACTAGGCATGTTCTGTGGTTTGTTGATTTGTGGAGTTCTCATGTGGTTTTGCCTCTGAGGTGGCTTTTGTTTGGGATTTTGTTTTGTTGAGGACCTTCGCTTATGTGGGTTTGTGTTGTGTAGTTATAGGTGATATTTACTGACTCCATATACTGCAGGGAACCTATATTACTGCACAATTTGTTCTGGTGTGCACATTCTCCTTTTGTCTGGCCAGTGGTTCCCCTTCCCCTTATGTGTGTCTCTTTGTCCTTCTGTAGTCCAGTCACAGACTTTGCCCACAGTGGCTGCTATGTATTTGTATTTCTGGTGTGAGCAGGGTAGATGCCATAACATCACACACAGGGTTATAGACGTCACACCTCTGAGTGTACCTATTTAGCAGGTTGTCCATCATTGCACCACTACATCTGGTGTGGTCCTCAGATGGTTTGTGTTGCTACGTTATTATGAAGCTACATGTTGGCCCTAGCTGTCAAACCATCACAGACTGACATCTCGACAGGCCCATATATGACAGTCTGACACAGGCCCACACATGGGGACAGGGTGTTAATAATGCTCTGCCAAACATAGACAGTTGGGAGACCAATTTGGTATTTGCTTGCTTTTTCTTATGGGTATGATGTCTGCTTCTCCACTGTCTGCATTGATGTTTTGACATGAACCTTTCTTGTTTTGCAAATAGTTTGGCAGGCAAATGCAATGTTAGGGCAAGCAGAGCAGATATGCAAGACATACTTGTGGTCCTTCTGTGGCAGCCTGTCATTCCACGGGTATGGATGGTGGCCACTGACTTGTTGTCAGTGCTGACACAGTAAGGTGGCAGCCATTTATTACCTGGCGGTACACTGACTTTCAGGTACCTGCTGTTCTACTAGGCACTATGTAGGCTACTCCAAGCTATGTACTAACCATATGTGTGGCCCCCTGTCCATGACTTGTCCAGCTTTCCTGCAGTAACGGATATTGACTTCTGGGCAGTGTGTACAACTCCTACCATTGGTGTAGCTGACATGAAAAATATTTGGCACAGAAAGTCTTGGAACATGGACCCTGTCAACAACAGTACTGTACCTAGGCCACTAAGCCACAACAGCCAAGAGTAAGTACTGTCTACTTCCTGACTGTATTAACCATGCATATACATAGCTCATTGACCCCTGCATACTGTGGATATGCAACAAGTTATCAAGTTGATTGGGACAGCCCTGGGAATGTGCACTCTGCTGCTATTACCCTACAAACATAAATGTTAACTCATTTCTATGGGAACACGGGTGTGTTGGGGGGGCATACCTGTCAACTGTACACATTTGCACAGACTGTGCAGATGTTGGCTTTACATTTTGGTACCATTTAGCATAGTGTTGTGCCTGTCTTGGAGAATACTGGCATATCACAAAAGACAGAAGGTTAGAATGTAATAGCAGACATTTGAGTTTTAGAATTCTTACCCTTCAGAGACTTAATGCAACTTCCAGACCTGCTGTGATATCACTGTCTGTAAGAGGAATATTTCATCATTGTCCCTATTTGGGGGCCTTTGCTAGACATTTCTTTATGATTTTCTAAGGCTGACTTGCTGGGAGAGGCTGACAGGTAAGTATGGGACCCCAACATTGACATCCATGCATGTGACCTATGACCTCACCCCCAGTTCGTTAGCCCCTCACATACACTGCAGTGAGTTTTGTCATCCAGGGGACTACTGCATATTCTAGGAAAGCCAGTATTGGGCAGACATTTCCTGTTGTCCCACATAGCTGTCAGTTGTCTGCTGTTATCCCGGTAGGCCACCCCATTCCCTTGTATATATGCAGCAATACCTTAGATATGCTACCAAAATGTACTACTCCATTCATTTATTGTTAAGAAGAGTGACTTAACCTTGTGCCTGGGGCAGTTGTGAGTATGGTGCTTGGGGGTTGACTCTGTTGGATGCATGCAGTACACAGCCTATACATGGTAAGTGCGATGTGTGTGGCATCCATTTTACTGTGTGTGTGAGTTGGAGAGAGATGTCAGTGTATGTGCTATGTGTTGCCTCTTTGCCAAGGCCAGCATACTGGGCATGCCTATATCTGCCTGCAGGGGAAGGCTCAGGTGGTTCCTCCTCCAAATCCCCCTGTGCCTGTGGGGACCTTGGCAATGGTGGGGGGCTGTGTGCCCCTTCCCTGTGATGTTCCTGCCGCAGCTGTTTCTGCAGGATCATATTGTGTATCATGGCACATATATGAACATGTGTGGCATGTGGCTGGAGACTACTGCAGGGCTCCACCAGATATGTCAAGGCAGCGGAACCGTGACTTGAGCAGCCCACACACATGCTCTACAATGTTCCTAGTTTGTGAGTGTGCCTCATTATGGCATTCTTCAGTGGCTGTTTGTGCATTTCTGATGGGTGTCATCATCCACGGTTCCAGTGCATAGCCAGCATCCTCCAACAGATGGCCATATGGGATATCCCCCCTGGCAAACGCCTGGTACAGTTATGAGGCATGCCAAATGTGGGTGTCATGATAACTGTCAGGACTGCCAGTACACACATTCATGATAATGCCCTGGGCATTGCACATGACCTGGCAGTTGGAGTGATAGCCCTTACTATTGGTATACACTCTACCGTCTTCACCAGGTGGTGCTTTGATGTGGACGTGAGTGCAGTCTATGGCACCCAGTACCTCTGGGTAGTGTGCTACATGGTGGAAGAGATGCATATTGGTGGTCCTCTCCTCAGGGGTGCTGGGGAAATAAATGTGCTCACTGGCATGTCTTAGCATGACATCCAGGAACTGGTGGAGTTCCCTGGATGCAGATACCTGTGAGACCCCCATGATGAAGGAATAACTGAGCACCATTCAGAAATAAGAAGAAATATTGACACTAATTCCTTGGCTAAGCATATCAGTACATATGGAAATGCACATACATTCCCTTTTAGGGTGATAAAGAGAGGAGATCTTAACAATAAGCTTGAGATGAAGGAATATCAGTGGATAATATGCCTTTGTGCTGATGTATCACCAGGTTTAAACCAGACTGTTTCTTTAAAACCTGTACTAAGGTATAAACAAATGTGTTTGAAATAGAGCTCTGTGCTTTTGCAACTATTGTTTTTAACTAGGATTGATTGTTTAATTGAATAATTAATGGCTGTGTGATTTTTTGATAGTATATAAAATGGTTAGTATGTGTTAGTATTTTATACACTGAAAAAGGGTTTGTTTGACCTGAAAGCTTTGTTTTATTAAACACTTGTTCAGTATCAGCGTTGCTTTGTTTGTTTCATACTGCACCCCCATGATGTCCCCAGTAGGTCTTTGGAAAGTACCTATAGTTGGAATTCTTAAGGCTACACATACCCTTGTTTTCACTGGGATGGGTTCCCCTCTGTTGCCTCTGTGTCTGAGGTGAGGCCGGCAGAGCTCAGTGAGTTGCTGAAGTATGTCCCTGTCCACCCTGTAGCACTCTACTATCTCCAGCTTGTTTAGCCCCTGAAAGGTTACCCTGGGCCTGAACACTCTGCTCCTCCTCATTCTGGGCCAGTTGTCAGCATCATCCTCATCACTGCCCTCATTCTGTAGCACATAGAGATGTAGCAAAGCAGCAGCAGCCCTTATCATTTTGTCAGTTAAATTCCTAAGTGTGTACTCCAATGGTGCAGAGTTTGTGGGAAAAAACAGACTGAAGGGTGTTTGCCATACCTCCCTACCTGGAAACATCAAAAATCTGGACAAGGCCCATGAAAAATAGGTACAAATCTGTACACTAATTAACATAAAATGTGTATATATAATTATGTAACCCAACCCACTCCAATGGAATTGTGGGATACTAACTTTCAAACACAAACTGAAGAACAGACAACCAAAATATGGCACCAGAGTCTCCCTGAAGCCATTCCAATGTCCCATTACCAGGCTATTTCACACCACTTACCATAAACACTAATGTGTGCATACTGCTTTACTTCTACAATGATTATTTGGATTTTATTTTTACATTTTATAGCACAATGTACAAACACTAATATCTTGGACACCACCAGTACACCTGTACAGTGTTACTGGAATGTTACATAATGTGCTTGTTTTAAGTGATGTGAAAGGTAAAGTCGCAGTTTCTGCTCTGCACCATTCTGGAATCATTATGAATGTTGCATCAGGCCTGCAAGATATTACTACACTCAGTGGTATACATCTGTTGTGTAAAGGCAAATTTACAGGAGCAATTTGTCAAAAATGCATCTCGTAAAATTAACTAAATAGCAAAGATATTTCATTCAGAAAAAAAATGAGCATTCTACTCAATTGATTTCAACAACGCATTATGTTTCACAGCAGACTGTACATGCTGTGTAATACAAATTCAACATGAAATGAAGTAAGCTGGAATAATTTGGCTACATAATGACCAGCCCAGGAACAACATTACCTATAATTAGAAAAAGAACAGTGACAGAAGAATTCACACCTGCTTTCAAGTAGTCTCACTTGTCACTTTACTAGAACATCTTGTGCACATTAGGGATTCATGTCTGGAAACTTCTATAGACATTCATATATGCACTCTCTGTCTCTCTCTCTCTCTCTCTCACACACACACACACACACACACACACACACACACACACACACGCACACACGCATACACATGCACGCACACACACACGCACACGCACACACACACACACACACACACACACACACACATAAACACTGTCTCTAGCAAATGCATATAATCATATGTGCACTTACACAAATATATGCACCCACACATACACACAAAAATAAACAGATACATACATACTTGTAAACATTTTCAGTTGCAGCTGTTATACTTTCTGTTAAATAGGTACGGAATCAATACATGCCTCAACATTCATAATTTTCATTTTCTGCTTCTTACTCCAGAAAATAAAATGAAAGTTCTCAACATTACTATTGGCATCTGTCCTCTAACTGTCACTTTGTTGTATCTAGTGGTTACAGAAGCTTATTTTCAGTTGCGGTATTTTGAGCAGAAACAGGAATGATACCCTGTGCAAGCAGTGGGTGTCTTTGTGTATGAAGGAGTTGTGCTTTTGGTGTAGTGTGTATATGCCACAAAGGTACTGCAGAAGTCAGGGTTATGAAATGTGTTGAGCTCCTGATGCACTTCACCCTCACAGAGAATAAAAAGTCCGATATAGTTTCTGTGTTCGTTCACTGCATGACATGGAGGAGTAACTAAATGTACAGCAAACATGCTTACATAAACAAAATGAGACAAAGATCGCTGGTTCAGTGCATCCATATTGCCTGCTACAAAAACTACATAATGTTATGATGTCATTAATGAAACAGACATTTACAGTGGCTAACATAGTATACCTTTGGGGCTGACAATGCCACCAGTACTGTCTGAATTTAAAGAACAACAGATCAGCAATACTCTCTCTTTGTCTCTCTCTGCCCTTCTCTCTCTTTCTCAAAATGTCTCTCTGTCTTTCCCATTCTAGGCATAGCTTTCAGCTGTCCTTGATTCTGTAGAATGTCCCGCATTTTGGGTCATATCATGGGAAACCACAATCAATGTCATGTTTTTTTGTCTTTTTTACTCCTCCTACTTCTTCTTCTTCTGGCTACTGACACAACAAATTCCACCTCAACCATTTGAAGAGGAGCCTGTCTGTTGTGATGTCTTACCAGTGCATGTAGAATAAAAGCAAAAGCAAACCATCATACAGCCAATTAAACAAAGAAAATAATGTTGGGCAAATCTGTTCACCTCCTATAGCTTGGTAACTTCTATTGTAAATGAACCTCAAAGTGTACCATATCTTATAAATTTATGCACACACACACACACACACACACACACACACACACACACACACACACACACACACACACACACACACACACACACACACACACACACACTGTGTTTCACTCGCAACTGCAGCCAGAATACAAATATATAAAACATGCTTCCTACTCGAGTACAGCTAGGAATGGATCCTTTCCATTCGCTCTGCAGTACCCAGCCAGGACATCCCACTCGCAAATAGTGCAGCAGCAAGAAAATATAAAATGTTTCCTCGCAAGTGCTAGAGTCGATTTGAACAGTCAGCCAGTTCCCACTCGCTGATCATTTGAACAGCCTGCCAGAAATGTGTGCATGTGAGGGCTTGAGTTCAATTCCGATATGCTGGTAGCCCCGAAGGAGCTGACATCATCATGCATGTGATGATGTCAGCTCAAACAGCAAAAAATAAATTAAAAAATAAAAAAGCTGGAAAAAATTCAGAAATTAAGGGGTGCCAATCGGAAATCATGGCACCCCGTTATTTGGACCACAAAACTCAGTAAAAACCAAGTAATTCGGTACATTTGGGAGGTATGAGTGGCACAGGCCTTATTAGTGATTTGTAGTTAATTTTCTTTATTCTGCTATTTCCTTTTATTTTTTCAATTTCCTCTATGTTTTAAGTTCTGCAGTGCACCACACAAACCCATGGAGCTAGCATAATCAATGTTGAGCAGAAAGGGCCCTCCCCTAAACACCAGCATGCTTAGCTGTCCTCAAGCCAGCTAAGCACAGCTAAGCAGCCTCAGACACACACCCCTGCTTAACTGTGCTTAGCTGAGCGCAAATAGAAACTGCGGAGCTCCAATGTGCTTAAACCAAGCATGTCACACACCCTTTTCATGTCAGCTGCTTCTTCTGCCTACAACACTACATTATAGCTCCTACGTGGCTAGGTACCCATGGACATGGTCTCCCATTTTGCTGTTCAATAAATTTAGCTCATTTACATACCCCTACTGGCTTATACCCTAGTTACACCACTACACCAGAGTCTTTGTCCTTAGCAGCCACTGTTCCCTGTCATTTTAATGAGTCTGTATGCTGCCCAGTATAATGGCAAAATTAATGTTTCATATTTAATTGCCTTTTTACTAATATTTTAAAATTTTTTACACAAATGTGTTTGCATGCCACTGCCTTCCGCTTAAATAGCCCCATATAGACAAAAAAAATTAAAAATTTTCAACAATTTGGCATGCCAATGGCCATAGTTTTGGCCACTGGAATACCTAATGAACATAATACATGCTTTACTTTAAGTTGTCATGCCCAAGTTTTTATTTTTGCAGTAATGTATTTGGTTACTAACTGCATACATTTCTGCTGCAGACATGGCTCCAACGCAGATGCCTGTCTGCTTCCTGAATCACAAATTCACCTCATTTGCATTATTCCATAGCATCCATGCCAGAATAGTGCTGGGAGGCTCATGCATGCCCCCAGCACTGTTTCCTGGATCGCAAAGGGTCTGAATTACATGTTCGAGCCATGCCACTATGCCTACGTGGTACATAGGCCTTAAATTACCTCCCAAGTGTTTTCTTAGATGCCACACTTGAACAGATCCTCGGGGCCTTGATGCTTTATTTTTAAAACTTTTCACTGTTTATTTGCACCTTAGCAATTATAGCTATGGCTTTCAGCCTATTTAGGTGTTCACTTGTAGATTTATACACATGTTCATTAATATTATTATATGTTTTTTACACACAAACTTGATGAAGTATTTATCTGGTATGAAAGTGATCTTTGAAAAGAGTTTCAGTTTATAAATTACTAATACTTATTCTGATAGCTATCTAGTGATAGATTTATTTGATAGTTAGTTAGTCATTTTGTTAGTGAGTTGGTTTCTAAACTAATAAAGTCTGGATTAGTAGATTAGCCTTAATAAGCTGTTCTTATATTATATATTTTAATTTGTCTCTAGATTTTCAGTTTCACTTCTAAGGTAGCATAGTCTCAGTTTACTCTATGGTGTTAAGGGAGAAGGGAGACTTGGTTAAAGGAACAAGTTGAATGCTTTATTGCTCTTAATAGAAACACCCTCTGTAACCACTCCCTTGCTCCAAATAACATGAGTATATATAAATAATTAGTGTCTTTAATGATTTTCATTATACTCAACTAGTATTGCTTGTTTCTGTGTTTCAGTAAAGGATATTCCATTTTAACTCATCTGTGGACTACCTACTATTTTATTATTTGGTAGTATGCATTTTAAAGTTCAATTTTTATAAGTTAACTAGATGCATAACATATTTCAAGGAGTGAACTTCACACCCTCCACACTGCAAAGTTTCTGCTTGGTTTATTTAGAGATCTGAAAAGCTATCTATGTAATGCATATTTTTAAAAGAACTGTTTTGTCATGACTATCTTAAATGTATCTGTTGGAGCTTCTCTCCATGGCCTCCACTGAAAACTGGATTTGCCAATTCAGACTTTCCCAGCAAACAAAGATAAATAAATTCGCAGTCCTACTTTTCCCACTTCAGATACATTTCTCCTATGCATACTATTAGAGGCCTAATTTGTATATACTTTAAAAAGTCCCTCTTACTACTGCTATTCTCCCACTTATCATATTTACCCTCCCTGTTCACTTGTCCAGCATCTCTTTTTACTGCATTCTGCAACTCCTCCCAATTATTTCTGCTCTTTCCTTCAGTGTGGGGTATACCTTAACTCCAGGGTGTCTAAATTCACTGGAATGTGAACTCCTTTCCCACCCCTGTTACTAAGGACAAATAGGGATGGTACTCCAGACGCAGGTCTCCTCCAAACTCCTCAAAGAGCTTTATCATGTGTGACAACATCCCATCTACACCTCCCAGTAATAATAATAATAATAATATGCAGTCATTGCTGAACATATTTATACTATTACTTTTCTTTTTATTTTTCCAACTTCCATTAGCTTATTTATTCTCTATGCTATGTTTTGCATAACTAGAATAAAGATCTCCAGTGATGAAAGGACAGCCCTGTCTTGCATCTCTCCCTAAACTCTCCTTTTCAGACATATCCTCTTTTGTCCTAATTTGAACATTTGGTTCCCTGTATAGAGTTCTGATGCTCTGTGCATTATTTATTTAGTTATTTATTTATTTATTTATATATTTAGTTGCAGTTTGTTAACCAGGAAAGTCCATTGGGCCAATGTTAGCCCTTTTTCAATGGAGGCCCAGGGAGAAAAGCTCCATGTGAATACTTATACATACAGACAAATACAAATATTAAAGTATACATTTAAAAAAAGCAATTTCATGTAACATAGCATCAGATTAATAGAGGATGTCATGAATATCAAATCAGCAGGGTTAATACGTATATATATATATATATATATATATATATATATATATATATAAAATACATTAACATTTTGTGTTGAAAATATAGTTTTATGCTTTATAGAGGAGAGAGGGGGAAAGAAAGAATCTGTAGAGTAAGGAGGAGGTGTTAGTGTTAAGTTAGGTAAAGCTAAGGTGTTCATGATGGAAGTGTAGATATAGTGAAGTGTTTAGGAATGATGGGAGCAGGAGCATTCCCATTTGGAGGAGAGATGAGATTGAAGTAAGGGTTTGAAGGCAGTGGGGTTCTGGGAAGTTCGAACGTGGGGAGGAAGTGAATTCCATTTCCATGCTAGGGAGAAAGACAGAAGGAGTTGACCAGAAGTACGCAACGGCTTATGCACTTCGAGTAGGTTTTGATTGTTAGACCTGAGGGATCAAGTCAGAAAGGTGCATGGTAAAGGTAGAGGAGAGAGAAGGGCAAAGATAAATTTGTGGGGAGTGCAAAGTTGAATATAAGAAAGATAATTGGGGAGCTCTAACCAGTTTAATGAGTGTAAAGAGTCACAGTGATGACAGGAAGATTTGGCACATGTAGCAAACTTTGCAATTTTGTTATAGCAGGATACCAGTTTAGATTTGAGGGTGGTTTGAAGATTGGTAAGGATGGGAGCACCATACATGAGGGAGGGGGAGAAGATAGGTAGTGGAGAGAGTAAGTTTAGTGGAGGAGGTAAGAAAATGATTATGACGGTAGAGCATACCAAGTTTTTGATGGGTTTTCTTACATTAGTTTGAAGGTAAATATCGAACTTGAGATGTTCATCAATAATAATTCCTAGAAGTTTGGTATGGGAGACTACTTCAATAGGTGTCATTATGTGGCTGGTTATTGAAAAAGTGTTTTTGTCTATTAACTTGTTTTTAGTTGGGGTGAATATCATAATTTTGGATTTAGAGGCATTAAGGGCAAGGTGGCTGTCAAACATCCAAGCTTCGTTGCTGGTAAAGGCTGCCTGAGTAGCTTGCAGGAGTGTTCAGCAAAACAGACAATCATAGAGTCGTCAGCATATTGGATGAGTTTAGATTTGGCGATGCAAAGGTGGAAGTCGTTTATGAAGACGTTGAAAAGTAATGGGCCCAGTACTGACCTTTGAGGGACACCTATGAGGGTGTCTAGGTAGGAGGAGGTACACTTATTCCATTTAATGGCCTGTTGTCTGTTTGAGAGGTAACTGGTAAACCAATTGATGGTTTCAGTGGAGAGATTAAGGTGTGAAAGTTTAGAAAGTAGTAAGATATGGGAAATGGTATCAAAAACTTTGGCTAAGTCTAGGAAAAGGCAGGATACTATGTTACTGTAGTCATGTTCATGGTTGATATTGTCAAGGAATCATAGGGCAGCGGTGGTACTATGGCCGGGTCTAAAGCCTTGCTGTGTTGGGATGAGGAGATAATTCTCAAGAAGGTAAGGGAGGAGCTGCAGGTGAATGCATTTTTGAAGTATTTTTGAGATGGGGGGAGGATGGCTATGGGGCGGAAGTTGGAGATGTCAGAATTGTTGCCTCCTTTATGTAGGGGAATTATGAAGGTTTTTTTCCAGAGAAGGGGTACATAGGATTCTTGGATGTAGCAGTTAATTAATATGCAGATAGGGAGAGCAATCCCCTCAGCAGCTAACTTGAGAAAGTTGGAAGGTAAGTTATCTGGTGTGTTGTAACAAGGTTTTAGTTTATTGAGGAGATTTTTTTCTAGTGTTGACAGGGATAGGTTTGAAGGAAAAGGGATAGGGGTGTGTGGTATAGGTGGTGGAAGGCGAGGAGTGTGGGGGGTAGGAGAGGGTGAAGGGTTATTGGGGAATGAAGTGGTTAGCTTGGCTATTGAATCAATGAAGGAGTTAAAGTTGGAGGCTATGATATGGTCTGGAGCATTGGGGTAAGGGCATGAGTTATCATTCCTCCCAGGACTAAGGAGAGTGGAGTTACTGTTCCAAAATTTCTTGGAATGGTTTTGTGATTATTTTGGAGCTTAGAGTAATAAGATTTACGGTCTGAGGCTATTTGTTTTTTCACTAAGTTATGAAGCCATCTATATTCGGTAAGGGAGTCAGTTGTTTTGAGTTTATTATGGAGCTTCCATGATTTGTCCCAGGTGTGCATGAGCCTTATGGTATCTTTAGAGAGCAACGGGGCTGTTTTGGATTTGACTCTTTTGGTTCTGGGAGGGGCAAAGCTGTTCAGTAAGTTAATAAAGGAGGAACTAAAGTAAGAGACAGCATCATCAAGTGGAAAAATTTTCAGAGGGTTCCAGTTCATTTGTGTTAAACAGTCAGACAAGGATTGGGGGTTGACATTTGTGAGGGTACAGGTTGAGATATAGTTATGTTGCAGGTGTATGGGAGAGGGAGAGTAAACTGCAAATGCAGGCAAGTGGTCGCTAAGGCAGTCGGGAAGGGTGCCAGTGTCCGAGATATTGTTGGGATGGGAAACTAATATCCAGTCAAGTATAGAGCCAGAAGAGTTGTCTTTAGTGGGTCTGGTGGGAGAGTTAATTAATTGAAAGAAACCATATGTTAATATCGTGGGAGTTAGGGTAGAATGGATGGAGGACCAGTTGATATTAATGTCTCCTAGGATAATGGTTTTATTACTAATATTAGAAGAGAACCAGGAAAGAATCTCTTCACGTATTAGGGATGTTGTTACCTGGTGGAATGTATAGGGCAGCAATACATATGTTTCTATTGTTGTTAATCTTAAGGAGGGCTATTGTTAATTCTGCTGTGGAAAATTGAGGTATAGGGTTGGTGTAAGGTGTAACGGTTAGGGAGGAGGAGAAAAGTAGGGCTACACCACCTCCTTTCCTATGGGTTCTGTCTTTTCTAATGATTCTGTAGTTGGGGAGGTGTGATTCCGGGGGCTTGAACCAAGTTTAGATACTATAAAGTCCACCCTGCTTTGTGTAGATCATACAGTCTGCAAGACTTCCTTTAGAATTTTCAGCATAAATTGTCACTTTTTTATCTAAATCAAAAGCCGTCTATAGATCCATAAGCAGCACTCCTGCTCTCTTTATCTCCTCCCTCTTACACCAGCTTACAAACACTTATTCACAACCACCAGTCATCTGTGTAAGGCCTTACCTTTTTCAAATCCTACCTTAAAAATCTCCTACTACATTTGGTATGAGGGCAACCAGTCTAGACACATATACCCTGGCCATTGTTTTGGCATCACTATTACATAATGAAATTGGCATATAATTTACAGTGTTTATTTGCTTCCTTTCCCCCTATACAGAACCACCATCTCCAGCTGTCACGCAGATTCAGCATTACCCCTTATCTCATATTTTGTTAACTAGATTTAACATGCATTTTCCCATCTACACCCTTACTAGCTAATAACAGTCAAAACGGAAAACATATAAACCCACTGCTTTCCAGTTTTTTATATGCCTAATTACCACCCCAACCTGCCTTGCACTGACCACTTTGTACATCCTTTCCATATCTTCCAACTTCATCTCTGGTCTTTCACACTCCAAAATATTAACCCCACTAGTTCTTGTCACGTATAATACTAGGTATACAACTTACTGTTCTCCTCTGTTATCTTCTGATTTAGGGTAAAATTTTACTGCCTCCATATCAGTTCCAGCCACCCACACCTTTGTCAAGTCATTAAGCTTCAGTAATAATAACTTCACATCAATTCTCCCCTTATTTTTCCACTTCATCCTCCTTTCCACTTATTCCTATACCTGCTTCTCTTCCAGTTGCTGCAATTCATACTGCATTTCCCTTATCTTGTCCACTTTGAATGCCTCCTCCTACTCCATTAGTTTCTCCTCCTCATTTATTTCTAGTTGTTTCTGTTTCATTTCCATTTCTAACTCCCTTGTCCTAGCCTCCTTCCAATTATTCTGCCATCATTTTCTAAATGCCATAAAGCCCACCCTCCAAGATGCTTTAATTCTATACCATTTTTGTATTCCAGCTTCTAGTTCTTTTTTTCCCATGGGACCACCTCATTAACTATTTTGTGCAACCTCTTGTATTTGATATGGTCCTCTCCATCTTCTTGGGTTTCATGTCCACTACTTTTGTCCTTCCCTTCCTCTCTTCCACACCACAGTCAATATGGAGGGGCCTGGCATCCCTGTTTCATTTGTCTCTATGGCCTCTACTTTGCACAAAGTTTCACCATCCACTAATATTTTATGTAATCTACCTGCTTGCTTACCCTCTTTTCTGCTAAATGTAAGCTTTTTCACATTCCCTGAATTCTCTCTCCAGGGCGCCTATCCTTTTCACATAGTCCTTAAATACTTCTTTCATTTTACAATAAACTCTGTCTTCCCAAATAACCTACCCAAATGTGGCTCCAATGCAATACTAAAGTCTCCTCTTCATATTATCTTATCAGCTTACCATTCTTGCTTTTTCTATCGCCTCCACGCTTCCTGTTATTGCTCCTTCCTCATCTCAATTTGGACTGTAATATGAATGCACCAATACTCCCCTGTCTTTGTACATACCTTTACCCACCACCCATTTACCACATTCAGCTGACACTCTTTCTTCCTACCCCTCACCTCCGTCTTTTACAAATATTCTTCTTCCTACTCCTCTTCTCTCACCATCTTGGACACAACACAGCATATCATCAATGTGCATCCTTTCCTGTCAGTCTTCCCTTTTTCTCTCTCTTAGACAACTTAAGTTCATGCAACATATTACTTCTTCCCCTTATCTCTGAATTCCACTTAACACATGCTCCCTTTTCATACAGTTATTCACTACCCCCTACCCCCACTCCCCCCATAACCTAATCTCTGTCCTCAAGAGCTGGATCCCATGGATATTTGGGAAAATACATTGGTGCACCATTGCTCCTGTTCCAGAACAAGTGAGACCAAAGTTGTTGCTTGTTATCCTTCTTATCAGTTACTTGAGAATTACTCTCTTCACATTTTTTCTCCTTCCATGAAAGTTAGTTCATTAACCTGCTCCTATTTCTCAACCTCTTAGCTCTTACATTCACTCCCACATAAATATTTCCTCCATTAATTGCCTTCATGTCTTACATCTCCACAACTTGTTTTTCCAAAACTCCTCATCTTGTCATTGTAATGGTGCCACTGTGAAATGAACAGGGTTAGGTTCACCAATCTTGTGCCTACTATCGGCTGTAATCGAAAAATGCATTTTTTCCCTAACTAGTTATAAAACAAGGCCCTTGTTTAGACTGCAAATATGCTACATTAAATTGAAATTACACGGATCTGCAATATGATTTTAAATATATATAAAATAGGATAACCAACCTTTTTATGACCCCTATCTAGACTTATTAGGTTCATCTGTGCAACTCACAAAAGTTTAAAATTTACCCTACACCAATTTGTAGTGAACTACAGCACATTTTCAACATAGCACACTGCTTATGTATACTTCTTACTCCATGTACAGTGCTTAGACTGTAGTTACATCAATTTCAACTTGAGTTCATATATTTGACAAAAAAATTGAAAACATACACTGTATCGTTATCAGAAATCAGAAATTGTACCATGCCATTTTCAATCATAAATAGAAGATTATCATTAATTAAATTGAATTAACAATAGCATATATCCATCAGTTGCCCACCATGGTCTTTACTCCCCCTCTTATTGCTTTCTTCCAAGATCTTCTAGCACAAAAGGGTATCAATTTGTTAAAATCATTTGTCTATATAGAGAAAATCTTTGGTCACTCATTAGGCTAGAGTCCATACTAGGGGACCTATCCCTTCTCTGAATCATATATATTAAAAGTTTTACCTTGTTTCAAATCTGATCACACCTCTTCCTGTTATCACTCATCTTCACCTCTCCCCTTCTTCTCCACCAAAATCTTCACTCTACATCTTCTCCATCATTGTCTCATCTCTTCCTCATTTAAACCACGCATTTCTTCCTCATGGGCTCATTTACTAGTTAGTGAATCCAAGACTGGTGGGTGTCTTGAATTTTTATGTTGAAAGGTTGAGGAAGGTGGTATTGAAATCATCTAGATATAGTATGTCTGTATTTGTTTTAGTGCATTAGTTTTTACATACATACTAGACTATTAATCTGTGAGAATTTTAAGAAGCCTAGCCTTGCATTCCCATGGTAGTTTTTAAACCCAGAGTGGACAGAACAAAGATATGATGAGACATTTACTTGTTGTCCCTTTCTGTGAGGGATATGAGTTCTAAACCAAGAATGAATTTGCAGTTTCCCATCCATTCCTCCAATATACATTTGAACAGAGTCAGGGAAGTACTTTAAGTAGAGTGAAAGATGGTTCCATACAAGTTGTGCTCTCTGTGATACATATCTATCCCTCCAGCATGCTCTATTTATGTTGCAAAAGACACTATGATCCCTTGCGTTATTCACACTACTATTGTACTTGTGAATGTGTAACAGGTCTGACAGGATAGGATCTGCTGTGGCTGTACAGATGAAACACTGGTGACCTCTAAGTAGTCTGTAGGATACCAAAAAGAGGTCTTGGAAATGATCTGCATAGTTTCAGGCCCTTGATTTTTGTTTTTAATGAGAAAGCATTGTTGTTGCTCCAGTTGTGACAAGTGTTTGGACATGTACATACTGAATACACTATTATATTCGATGATCAGCCTGAGAACAGCAGAGTTAAGTGGAATGATTATATCCCTGGACCTGGACACCATAGTTTTTGAAATAAGCTGTGCAATAAAGAAAGACTTCCTTACAATAGCAGTTATGAGGTGATCAAAGGACAGTTTATGGCCAACATTAGTTCCCAGCTCCCATTACTTTATTGGTTTAACTTTCAATGATGTAATGTCAATACAGACTCCCCTCTTGCTTGAGCCTCAGGTGCTTCCTTGTAATGTTGGATCTATAAGTTGAGCCTGTCTCAACTCTACATTTGTGAGTCTCCATGCTCTCCTTCTGCAGGAAGCCTAGTAACTTCTGACAGCTGTACCTCACTATCACTCTGAATAATATCACTCACCTCCATCCTTGCAGGCACCATGTCCAAGGGGACATCAGTTCTTCCCAGCAGCTGTGGTTCACTTTCAGACTTACTGCTACATGATAGCTCCTTCTCTGAAACAGCCACCACACCAGTCCCAGCTTCAGATATGAGATCTGTCTGGGTCCCCTCCAGGCTTCCGGACCTACATGCCTGTCTCCAAGCTTGAATGCATGTCACTGTATGCACACAAGGTACTGCATCATCAAAGTCATTCCTTTTCAGAACATCTGCAGGGGTATCCTCAAACACACCTACTTGCTTGCTTCCTCTTCCATCTTCCCAGTCAGGATGAACCCTAGCCAAAGGTATTTGGAATGGGGTCCCTCCCAAAGCTCTGACTGGAGTGGACTGTCCAAGCAAGTACTGCTCTGCTCTAACCACTGCAGCCCTCACAATGGTTATATCAGAAGCTGTGTCTCTCTTAGCAGTAACCTGTTTACCATCTACTAAGATAGGATATAAATTTTGTGACAGACTGGCACCCCTGTTGTTTCCAAACAACTTACCACTGGCAGTTTGTCATCACCACTTGCTGGCTCCCTCACCTTTTGTTTCTCACCTTGCCTAGATGGACATTTTACTGCTATGTGCCCCCTCTGGATACACTTGAAACATCCAATCCCTAACCATGTACTTGGACTAGTAGTTCCCCTGTTACTGGTGCACTCTGTTGGAGTGGTTTAAACTGCCCCCCCATGGGTTCCCTTATGTCCACGTGCAGCACTGAGTATCCCTTTCTTATGCATTGGTGCTTTGCTTGCTAGGTAGAGATCCCCTTTTCTCCACAACTCCTGTGCAGAGTTACACTTTCTGTCTGCTAACCAGATTTTCATGTCATCAGGCAAAGCACTGAGAGCTTGTTCCCTCACCAAAAGGTTTGCCAGTCCCTAAAAAGTGGTGACCTGATGCCCACTCACCTATCTGTGAAAGTAAGTACTTAAATCAGCAATATAATCATGTTCTCTTTCATTTGCCTTGCTTCTGTGTTCATAAAACTTTTCCTATAAGCTTCAGGTGTTAGTTTAAAACAATCTAGAATACAGCTTTTAACTTTAACATACTTAAAATAATCAGACAATTTTGACATGACTTGAACAGCTTTACCATGGAGTAAGGGAGTCAGGAGATGAACCCAAAGCTCATGGTCAACATCATACTGTCTACATACCCTCTCAAATATATGAATAAAACTATCAAAGTCATCCACATCACTGAAAAAGTTTACTGACCTTTACAGCTTCTGTGGTCTTGTTATTCCCTTCCCCATTACCTCCATGACCCTCTCAAAGGGTAAGAAGCTCCACTTCATGCTGGCATTCTCTCATTTTCCTCGGCTTCTAAATGCCTCAGTCTCTCTGCTGATTCCATTTTAAGACATCTGGCCTCCAGTCTTTGGGCTTCCAATTCATATTGGCCCCATTTTTCCTCAGCCTCCAGTTCATATTGACTCCACTTCTATTCAGCCTCCAGTTCATATGGGTGGGCACTGCTTCTTCCCCTCCTCAGCCTACAGACGTCACATTGTCTCCTTGGCCTCTAGGCACAGTCTCTTGAACTCCAGACAGATTCTCAGATCCTCCGAAGAAAAGTGGACTATCCAGTCTTGGCAGGCTACACATCCCCAATACCATATTGGATATCCTCCAAATGGCTGGTCTGTGCTGAAGCTGCAACTAAGGCTGAAGTCATTGCTTTCTTAGTCAAGATGGCATGCACCAGTCCTCGGGCTTCACACTTCTTGGCCAACTGGTTCTTTGACAGCTTACTATAATCTTCTGCTGACATCTTTACCTGCTGTTCCTGACTAACCAACTAAAGATAAATAAAACTGTGGTGAAATGAAATTTTTTATGTTTACTTTGTGGCTGTTGAGAGTACACACCTAATGACAACTACCCACATGCTACTGAAGTCCAATTAAAAATCCCACACCACTGGCACCAATTAATGTGATGTCCAGATAATATCCAACTGAACTACCACCAAATAATGTGATGTCTCCCAGTATCCTGGGTCAGTAACTAAGACATTTCCAATCTTCACTATTGACTCCATTGTGAGACTGTCACTTAACTTATTACATCCAAGTGATGCCTCCAGGTGCATGTGCAGTTAACTCTGCTGATGCCTTTAGGCATCAAATATTGCTGGCTCATATCTGCATCAATAATTTCAAAACCATGTTATGTACAAGGTTTTAAAAAATTTCATCTTAAAGCTTACACAATGGCAAACTTAATTGCATTAATATTTGACCTCTGTCTAGTGCAAGTAAATAGATATTAACTGTTGTTTCTGTGATATTAATTTATATAGATATACTTTTCACAATTTTCTAAATATCTCAACAACCAATCAATACAGACAGAACTCCTTAGCCTTATATGAAAGCTTTCCCAGCTAGATGAATAAAATGCTGCTGACAGTATGTGTGTAACTTGAGTGGTTGCTGAGATATTCTAAGTTGTTTACAAAATATTACAAATGAAATAGTTACTGTGATTACAGTGACTTATAAAATTTGGTTTAATACCTAGAACCTAAAGAATGCTACCACTATAAAAATAGTTTGTGCTGAAGAGTTTGCCATTCTTTCATACCCTCTATGGCTCCAGAGATATGAACATTTGTTTGAAATGTGAGGGCATAATTTGATTCTGTCAAAAGGCTTAGGCTCTGCCCATTGGAAGTTACAGTGCAAACTTCCTGAGCTTCATTGGAGTGAATGAGTTAAACAGGAGTAATATTCCACAATTTTTCCCCTAAGAGCACAACAGGAATATACTCTATAGCCTAGGACTTGACTACATTCTTCTGTCCACCCCAAATATAACTCCTTATTACACAATTCAGAGCAATGTGACCCAGTTTAAGACCTCTGATACACTCACACTTAACTAAATCTCACACATCCAAACACTTCTGGGAAAGCCTGACACAGATTTCCAGCTGTGTCCATTCCCCAAAATAATAAGGTAATGCTGCCACCAATTAGACTGTCTTTATGCCCTTTTAAAGTAGGGTCCAATTATGAAAATTAGATATTAAAACTGATAGTAGCAAATGACCTAAGTAGCCAGGCTTTTGGAGTGTCCCAGGAAGTTATCAAGGCAAGTATAAGCACTCTCAAATCACTAAAGAAAACACTGATTTACCAGCCACAATGTAAGTTAATAAAAACATTTAATAATGAGTAAAAATGATTAAAAATATAAAACAGTAATTCCCAATAAACAAACAGAACTCAATCACCAGGAAAATGAAGTCAATACTGTAGGATAGAAATCCAACATTCAGAAAAACTCTAACTGATCTAACTAATTAGTTATAATTTTCCTATCTGACTAACGAACACTGTCCCTGATCTAATTAAATTATTACAATAGAGCAAAGGCTGTTATAACTTACAACTGACAACAGTAACTGACAGCTGTAACTGACTTCAACTGTCTTCAGCCAGCTCTTTTATAGAATAGCCTGTCACAACTGTTCCAATTCTAATTTTCATTTCATATTTTGAAAATCAACCAACAGTTGTTTTCTAAAGTTCCTTCCTGTCCTTCAGCTTCTGAGAGTAACACATAGCAACTGTCAACATTCTGATGACATCATCTTCAGAGCAGCTGAATCTGAGAGAGTTTGCCTTTAGAATCTTTCTTCACAAACATGCGTAGTTAGAAATGTAAAAGGACACTGTTCAAGTCCTTAAAACACTCTGTATAAACAGATCATAATTCAACATGTAATAACTTATTTACAATACCACATTTAGTCATGCTGACATAATAATACACAGGTTAATCTGAAATTGTGTAAAAAAACTCAGCCAGACATGCTAGCACAGATGTCATTGTCTAATTTCTTTACAGTTACAAAGGAAGTCTTGCTTACCAAAGGATAAAACTATACATTTATTGGCATTTAGTTTTAGTCCATGGCTTTTACACTGACTTTTTGTTTGAGAAAGGTCCTCTTGGAGGATTTTGGTGATCTCTGGGAAATTTATGATGGTACCAAATTTACAGATGTCTGCAAACTTGATCAGCCATAAACCCTAAACATTTACTTGACGTCCAAGAAATAAATGCTAAAAAGGAGTGGTCCAAGGACTGAAACTTGGGAGGAGGTAGAGGAGATACCAAATATATTTTCTCGGGTTCTATTTGTGAGTCAGTTTGCTATCCAGTGAATTACATAGGGTTTTACATTTAGCTGGGAGACTTTATCTATGTTAAGTGAGTGTAGGATGGTGCTGATTATCTCAATGTGTACTAATTAGCCCTCATCAATTTCTTCAGTAACCTAATCAAACAAGTCAACCAGGTTAAGTAGCCAGGATCTGCCCTTTATGAATATGAACTGGTTTTGGGTCCAGAGTTTGTAGGTTGCCAATGTCCTTATTTACTAATTCTATAGTGGTCCTTTCCATAGCCTTACAGAAGAAACTTGACAGGCTTATCAGTCTGTAATTTTCCAGGTCTGTTGATGTCCCACCTTTGTCAAAGGGAATAAGTGTTGTTGTCCCCATTCATATGCCATGAAGCCTGTTTTGAGGCTGATATTGAATAACTTCTGTAGGTGGTCAGACTGATCAGGAGGCAGCTTGGTAAATTTTTTGGTCCTACTGATGTAGTAATGTTCATCATGCTAATAACTGTTACAGTAGCCTTAGCAATATAGGTTATATTCTTCCAGGGATATAACACCCAGCCAGCTTCCAAAGCTTCAGGGCACTTTCCACGCACCCAAACCATCAGTCAGCTCAAGCTGAACTGACTAAAATGACAGTCTTTTAGTGCCAAGCCCTTCAGAGCTTTCCTGCCAACAAAACATATGCTCCTTTCAAGGGTCAATGGTCAGCTTGGGCCAATTTGTTGCTTGGCAGACAACTGCATTGTACTTTTAAATAAAAACACACTTTTTCCTTGTCAGATTAAAAGTTGTTTAAAGTAAATAAAAACAATTATTTTCTGTGGAGAAATTGTATTTATTTTACTTTTTGGGCTGGCAAACTAAGTGATTTTACCGAGTTGTTGAGTAAAAAGTCACTTTTAAAGATTATTAATTTTTACTGGTTTTTGCTGCTTGTTTTCACTGGGAATAAGGCACCATTTCTGGCTTCACCATGGAAAAAAACTTCTGGTCCCACAGCTGGTCCTTCTTCTAGCCACAAAAAGAAAAAGTTAAACAAACAGCTACTGTCATCACAGCAGGCTAGTAATTTGCCTCAGCTTCAGTTGGATAACTCAGCTGTGGCCATTAGTTGTTACTCACATCATTTTTTTATGCCAGATATCTCTGGTGTAAAACCTATAGCCACTAAGAACCAGGGGTTAGCTGCATCATCTGTGGCTGTTGAGGTCCCTTCAATGGGCAAGGGACAGCCCCTGTTGTCAATTCTGGGAGAAGGAACAGGGAAGACTTCTCTGTTTGCCAGAATGTTGTGCCCATCGCTGGGGAAGCTTGATTGCCATTATAACACCATTGGGTCCATTTTCCTGTCAAAAAGAAACATAAAGCCAAGCATGTATCTACTCCTAATCAAATTTCTTTGGAAAGGAGTGGTTTATTTGGTTTGGCTTAGGTTTTAATTCAGGCTATCGATCCTTATTATAAGGTAGTTTCTGGTAAAAGAAAGCAGAATGCCCTTTTCCTGAAGAGATTCAAGATTGAAATCCTGGACAAGAAGATGAAGGGATAGCTACACTGTTTTCTTCTCAGTTTTCTGATTCAAACTAGGAGGAAAGCGTGGTTTCTGATTCTCCCTGTGTGTGTGTGTGTGTGTGTGTGGGGGGGGGGGTCTTTCTCTGAAACTAGTTACACAACTTGCCAATGATTTCATTGGGAGAACATTGAGGTCTCTCAATTCCTCTGAAGATATTATGAGCTGTTACAGAAAGAATTTCCAGAGCCTACACCCACTTCTTTAGTTATGTTAGCTCCTGCCTACATTTTTCTTGAAAGTCATTCAGCTACACCTAAAAAGACAGATAGAATGTATAACATTCCACAATCTTTTAAGTTTTTATATACTCTTTACAAACCTGACCCACCACCTATGGCTTTAGTTAATCCTACATCTGCTAAACAATTAGTTAATTCCATTTCCACTCTTTCTGAAAAGGACAGGAAGATTACTGATAAGTATGGGGAAAATGTAAGCTTCTGCAACTTTGATTTTTCAGAATTTTGAATTGTCTGGCTAAATGTTAAAGTTTATTCTGACTAATTATAATAGTATGAGGAATGTTTTATCTGCACTTTCTTCTTATGAGGAAAAAGCTGCTTTAAACAATTTAGTTTTGTCAACTGTACAAGTCACTACTCATTGTTTGCAGCATGTGTGTGACTCAACTGATAGTTCTTCCAGGGCTATGGCCACTGGTACTGTTTTGAGGAGTTTCACCTGGCTGTGCTCTCAGAACTTTCCAGATGATGTTATAAAATAAGCTTTTAAATTCTCCATTGGCTAGAGATCTAGTTGTTGGTTCTTCTGCTGCACAGGTAATCAAAAAGTATAATGAAAGGGATAAGTTGATGCATACAATCTTTAAGATTTTTCAGCCCTATTTTTCCAAATTTTATAAGGGATTCTCTAACCTCTCATTTAGCTTTGGTAAATAAATAAATAAATAAATGGTCTCGACAAAATCCATGTAAACAGATGTTTAAGAAGAAATGACAAGGGGGTTCCAAACATAATTCTGGACCCTCTTCCCAAACCAAGGACAATGCAACAAGTCAGAATGACTACTGAGTTGACTTTGTCCCCCCTTAACCCCCACCCAGACAGCCCCCTTTCAATTCCAGAAAGTCCACCTTTCTCTTTAGCAACAGATAGTTTTAGACAAATGGGTTCCGAAGATCAGGTTTACACATGGCAGTGGGAGGAAATTCCTCCTTTCCAGTGGATAATTCATCATCTACTAGGCCAGAATTGTTTATTTCCACAAGTCCTTCATCACATGCTGTTCCAAGGAGTGGTAGTACAAGTTCCTCCTTCCCAGGTGGGAAAAGGTTTATATTCAAGTTTTTAGTGCTAAAGAAAGAACATGCTTGGAAACCAGTTTTGGATCATTCTTTCCTAAACCTATTTATGATAGTGCCCACGTTCAAAATTATATCACTCCACAATCTATTACATCTTCATCCTTATTGAAGTTTCCTGGTAACACCAGATTTTCACATGCAATCACATCCCTATTCATTCAGACTTCAGGCATTTCTTAAGTTTTTGTGTGTCTTAATCACAATATTAGTTCTCTGCCTTACCCTTTGGACTATCCAGTCACCATGTGTGTTCACTAACTGTCCACCTCCAGTTGTAGCTCACTGCAGGCAACAAGGTATCCATATTTTTCATATTTAGGCAACTTGCTTATCTTTGCAGAGTCTTTTTCAAAGTGTCAGGATTCTATCACTTGACTGAGAGATCTCTTACACAAGTTTTAATTCCAAGATAACATTTTATTTTGACTCCTTCATACAGGATTGTGTTCCTGGGGTATCAGTTAGACTTTGACACCTCAGCTCAAACAACTTTTTATTCCCAGGAAAAAATAGATCTAGCTCTAGATCTATTTCTAAGGTTTTCCATCCATAAGTCAGTCATTTCAAGGGACTACCTTAGCATTTTGGGTCTCATGGCATCTGAGGGCCCTCATCAAGTCAACTAAAGCTAATTTTGAAAAGAAAGTTGCCAAGGATACCAAGGATAACCATAAGACCTTCTATAGCTACTTCAAAAACCTAAATGGCAATGCTCAGGTCTGTTCTGAGCTAGTACAAAATGGAACAAAATACACTGACCCTTCTGACATTGCCAAAATCTTGGCTGACAGGTTTAGTGCAAATTCCCCCCCCCCCCCAATCACCACCTAAAGGGCCTATTACCATTCCAGGGGATTGTGTAAGTCCAATTATTACTAATATGTTGGTTAACATGGCTCTATCTAAAGCTAAAAACACTGCCTCCATGGGACCAGATGGTGTCCCGGGCTGTGTCATACGCGAGCTCCAAAAGGAATTAACCCTGCATCTTAATACCCTGTTCAGTGTCAGCCTCTCCACAGGATATGTGCCCATAGAATGGCGCACGGCAACGGTGGTCCAGCTACACAAGGGTGGGGCCACAACTGACCCTGGGAACTACCGACCAATAAGCCTGACCAGTCAGATCTGTAAGGCTATGGAATGAATCATTATGGAACTCATAAATGGAGAGATTGGGAACCTCCAGTCACTGGACCCCACACAGTTCGGCTTCGTCAAGGGCAGATCATGCCTCCTGAACCTGGTGGATTTCTTTGAGACAGTTACTCAGGCTATAGATAAGGGACAGGAGGTACACACGGCTTACCTTGACCTTGCTAAAGCATTTGACACCATTCCCCATTCAGGTATTATTGATAAGCTCACCAGCCTGGCCATAAACCCTTACGTCACAAGATGGATTGCAAACTGGCTCTCAGACAGATCCCATAAAGTAAAAGTAGTGGGATCTATGTCCAAATCCAGACCAGTAACGAGTGGTGTGCCTCAGGGCTCTGTCCTGGGGCCCCTCCTGTTTGGCATATGCTTCTCAGAAGTACAGGCAAGCACGGAAGGGCTGTGGCTGACTACGTTTGCGGACGACTGCAAACTGGGTGTTATAATAGAGTCTTCGGCCGACATAGATATCCTCCAGAAGGGCCTAAATGAGACTGATGCATGGTGTCAAAGCCATGGTCTCAAGCTAAATGCAAAAAATGTGTAGTAATCCCCTTTGGAAAAAACAGAGTACCCGCAAACTACAACATAGGAGGTAATCCCATGAAATCTGAAGAAGAAATAAGGGATCTAGGGACCCAAGTAGATAGTCAGCTTTCCTTTGATAACCATGTTGCCAAAGTGGTTAGAAAATCCTTCTATGTGACCCAGCTGATCACGAAAGGGTTTGCATCAAGATCTAAGGATGTAATGGTGCCCATCTACTCTTTCCTCATCAGACCCATTAGTGAGTACAATACACCAATTGGAATGTACCTGGCTAGACATCTCCAGCAGCTGGAGAGACCACAGAGGTACCTAACCAAGAGGATTACTGGCCTCAAACAGTTGCCCTATGCAGCACGATTGAAAAAGCTAAAACTGTTCTCTGTTTCATACCGCCTTCTCAGAGGCAATCTCTGTCTAACGTACAGAGCCATGTCCAACCCAGAATTGTTGAACATGCTCCATCTTAGCAAAACCAAATCTACTCGAGCTACACACTCTAGGGATATAAACCTCAACACAACAATGAATAGAACATGCTGGAGGGATAGATTCCCTTTGCAGAGACTTCCCTTACTATGGAACAGGGTCCCGATCTACATAAGACAGAGCCCCTCACTATCACTCTTCAAGAGGAACCTTGATGAGTGGATGGGTAACAGAAAGTTCACACCGGGGATCACACCAACAGCACTACTAGATAGGGGCCAAGGGTACTAGCTGCTAGTACAAGGGTCTAAGGAACTACTAAAGGGGAGGTGAATACCGCACAACGTGGCTAGGCTAATATATGCCTTTGGGCAGATAGCCCAGTACCAACCTATGAACCTATGATTCTCATGATATTCCTGGAAAGACCCCATATGAGAAAGATACAATGATATCTTAAGTCTCTTTGGTCCCAACACCAATATCAAGATTCACACAGAGCAAACTTGGAACAAAAACAAATGGAAGACCAGGCACTTGTGGAAAATGGAGCAGAACTTTAATTACTACCAGTAAAAAAAACATTAAAAACATATAATGGTCATTTTCATCTTATAACAAAAATCAAGACTTCTTCAAACACATTTAATCAGTGAGTAAATAAAACCCCCAGAACAATGATATCAGCAAGTAAATTTGACCAATCAGCAGTCATAAAATACTACCACATCCCTCTCCCATATGTGTATGTGGGTCTACTTCATATGACCTAAATTTCATTTCACTGAAATTTATTTGACTGAAACCAAAACACTGAAAGTTCAAAAGACTGAAAACTCATTTGACTGAAACTCCTAACACTGACACATTAAAGTAAAAGGTATATGCCCTTTTCCCCACTGTAGTGTGATCCTGGAATTAGCATATACATTTAGGGGGGTGTGGAGGGCACAGCCCCCCGTATACTTTATACATTTTAAACTATACACATGGATATTTATAACTGCAATGAATAACTCTTTGCAGAAAACAATATTTACCTAAACTATGTGGTGGGCTTTGCCCCCCACACCCCCCCAATGTGGAGGGCTGTTCCCCCCACACACCCCTTAACTATATACACTAACTCCAGGATCGCACTACAGTGGGGAAAAGGGCATGTACCTTTTACTTTAATGTGGCAGTGTTATGAGTTTCAGTCAAATGAGTTTTCAGTCTTTTGAACTTTCAGTGTTTTGGTCTCAGTCAAATGAATTTCAGTCAAATGAAATTTAGGTCATATGAAGTAGACCCATCCCATATATATATATATATATATATATATATATATATATATATATATATATATGTGTGTGTGTGTGTGTGTGTGTGTGTGTGTGTGTGTGTGTGTGTGTGTGTGTGTGCGTGCGTGTGTGTGTGTGTTTCCACATACAAACTATAGAAATAAAAATAATAAGAACAATAACCTCATCATTCTAAAAGTCTAAAAATCAACAACTTTTCTGTGAGCTACTGCATATTATAACCTCAATTTATTAAAGCTTTTATTCTAAGAATATTAGTTATTGACACCATTTCATTCAGGCCTGGATAACTCGTTGCGTTCAACTGTAACTCCCAGTATAGCTCCTTCTTTTCGAGTAGACTTGCCCCAGGACCTTCCCTTTCAGTTTGCACAATTTTTTCCAGCACAACAAATTTAAACCAATGCTGTTCATAAACAATAATATGCTTAAACAGAGCATTGTTAGTTTTTCTCTTTCTAATCTCATAAGAATGCTCGTAAATATGTTCCTTAAGGGATCATTCCAGTTTACCAATATAGAATGCTAAACACTTCTGACATAGTGCAGCATACACAACCCCTCTTGTACAACAATCAAATCTATCCTTAAAACAAACATTGAATCCACCTATTGTCACTTTGTCACACAAGAAAATATATTTGCAATAACTACAATGTCCACGGCATCCCATCCTACATAATAATGTTGCTTTCAACTTCACCGTTGGTCTCTCTAGGATAGTTTTAAAGTTAGACTTTTTTATAAATAATATAGAGACGATCATCAAATACTACAACTTATTTTAATTTCACCTATCAAGCAAATAAAGAACGGATAGAATATTTGGACATCGTGTTGGAGAAGGATTTTTGTAATAAGGTATACACAGCAAATATATATATATATATATATATATATATAGAAAACCTACATATTCTAATAGTTTTCTCCACTTTATTAGCGCACACCATGTTATTCAAACAATTGTAGTAAAGGGGCAGTTTTTGCATGCTGTTCACAGGGATATCTAACCAGCAGGGTATTTTAATTGTTAAGGATTTTATTGAAATGAGAAGTGATTTGGATGCTAGGCAGATGGATCTCATTGTATTTCTCCTTGGGATGGTTTTATAGAATAACATTTTCACATTTGACAATAGATATTACCATCAGAGACATGGTGTAGCTATGGGCACACCTTGTGTCTAGAGCTAGACACTTTGTGAACACTCTTGGTGGAGTGGATAGTTCAAAGGGTAAGGCAGAGAATTGAAAATGTGATCCTGGCATACAAAACCATAAGAAACGGCTGAAGTCTGGATGAATAGGGATGTTATCACAATCATCTTTTAAGTCAATTGTTATCGGGAAGCTTGAAAGAGGAAGAAGAGGTAACAGGTTGGGAAGTGACATCATTTTGAATTTGGGCACTACCACAAACAGGTTTGGGAAAGAAAGAAAGATCCAGAACTGGTCTCCAAACACTTTTTTTTCTTTATCATTAAGAACATCCTTGAATAAAATCCTTTTTTCACCTGGGAAGGAGGGACTGATTCTATCACTCCTTAGTACAGTATGTGATGAAGAACAGGTGTAAACAAAATACTCTGAACAGACGCAACTACATGGAAAGATGGGAAGGAAGAAATTGTTGAATAATCCAAAAACATGGAATTTGTGCATTTAGTGAGCTATTTGCAAGTTTGACACTACAGTATCCATAGCACATAGCATAAGACCCTGACTACAACCAGGATGACTGATGACTTGACTGGGAAGGGGTCAACTGGGCCAAGATTAAAGTCTCTGTAGATTATCTAGCACTTCAGTATCTTATTGCTTTGAACTTTTAATGCAAATGTAATTGCTAGCATATAGTTTTTACAAGAGGAGCTGAGTGAGCAAAGTCATTGTCCTTTAGGATGCCCTGCAGAGCTGGTTTAGTTCATGAATTCTGAGTGTTATATCTTCAATAAGATAAGCACTGCAATTTTTGCATAGAAGAGGGTCTAGAAACACAGACATAGCAATGGAGGGTAGGGGTGGAGTGGAAAAGGTATAGGGCCCTACTAACCACAGTCTGTGTTCACTATGAGGGACTTTATTTTACTGCAACTTCAAAACATGTGCTAGAAATGACTTGATGTGTGAAGGGAACTATATTACAGAACTTTAGCAGCCATTTGGCCTTTAAGATGAATCTGCATTTTCCAGCTAATGTGTCTTCACATTTTTTTACTCAGCATTATAGGATTTCTGCTGGGTATTTATATTTCAGTTACAAAATTAACAATTAGTAGTAGTAACAAAGCTTCACAACAAGAGATGGTGCAGATACCACAGATGTTTTAATGAGGCTATTTTTATAAAAATCACCACCTAGAAATTATGAACTTTGTGAAGCAATTTTTCATTTTGCAATCAAACAAGGAAAGGACTTATAGGTGCATAGATTCAGAGGTATATACTAGGCTAGCTCCACTTGCTGGTCATTTTAAGCCATAACAATTTATCTTTCGGTGTTTGAATTAACCTATCCCATTTAGTTATATATTGGCCTTACCCATCCCATGGTTGATAATTATATATTACCCCTAATGAGAATAACTGGGATCATACCATAGATGATTTGAGGAGACCCATGCATGGGATATAGTATTTAGGAGCTGCCTCTGTCCATTAGTAGTAAATGGGGCAGTCCTGGGATAAATTTTCGATTACTTATCCACAGAAAACTTATCTTATATAAAAACCATGCATCTTAAACCAATAACAAAGGACTATTCAGGTCGACACACAAATTAAGCTGTTGATTTAATGTTCTTGGCAGTCTGTATTGCTGAAGTATGCATTTACAATTCTAGATTTTTGTGTAGGGATGCTGTTTGCTTACATTAACTATATGGAAGGTTGGGACATGAAGTAAGTTATCAGTTTAATGCTCCAGTATTCAATGCTGCCGTGGTATTCATGTGTTGCTCTTTCTATGTTTGGGGAGAGGTATTGTTTGCTTTCTTTAACTGTTTCACATGTCAAACCATGAACTAACTTGCTAATTTAATGCTCTAAGAATTGTGCATTCTTAAGATATCCTTGCATGGTTCTTTGTTTTCTTTGGAGAGGCATGCACTGTTTGCTTGCACTGACCATTTCACAGACAAAAACATGAGTTAAACTATTGATGTTATGCCCTAGTTAGCCTCTGCCACAGACATATCCACATGTTGTTCTCTTATTGTTTGAGAGAGGGGAATACTGCTTGCATTGACTCATCTTGCAGAATCAGCAACTAGAGTATTCTCACTACTCTAAGAATGCTGTAAGTTAAATAAAATGGTCAAAAAGGTTAACAAATACAAACTATAACAGAAATAGGTATTTAAGTATTAAGGAAAAAGGCTATATTTAAATATTGTTGCTCAGCAAGTGTGTGTGTGCAAACATTCTTTTGTAAAGCAGCAATATTTCATTACAACTCTTCATAGGACTCCCTGGTAGTGTGCTTGTATTTCCCTCAGCAAAAGTTTTATTCTGTTGCCTGGCCAACCTCCAATAAACCAAAGGCTTTCTGGTTGCCCTGCACCATGAGACCCTGTGTCAGTGGAGCACTAAAGTGCTTTCAGCTAAACTAGTGTATGTTACAGTTGTATTTAACCTGTCCTCTAAACTGAAGACATTTTGCTATAGCCTTTTACTGTAAGTGTGCACACTACTTGCCCCCCCCCCCATTTTTTTCTCTTCCTATTGTACTCCTAGGTCAATTACTTAAAACTATTTTCTTTCTCTTATAAAAGGTTTACCTATGTACCTGCAGCCCATACTTGTATTGTTTTTCCCTATACAAGTGATGGTCCTTTTTATCACACTGTACTAGATTAGTAGCATAAGATTTCTAGTTATTAGGAGGATACTGCAATACACTGACCTGACTGAGCTGGGTTTTCCTAATTGTTTGTTTTTTATTTATTTTTTTTCTTTAGACGTTGGTCTGGTCCAGTTTTTCAGATTTCTCAACCCCAGAAAGACCAAGCTTCTCCTTTTCCTTCCAAAAAACCTTGGTCCAACTAAAGACAACTTCATCATCTCATCCTTAAATAATACAGTTATCATTGCTGACTCAAACACCACATTGCTTTGTGTTCCTACAGATGACCAATTAAAATTTGACCTACATATCTTAAACTGTATCAAAAAGTCCAATCAAAAACTAGGTCTTTTATACTGCAACAACAAATATATACCTAACAAAGCTAGACCTATACTGGCTCAAACATTTATTCTACCAAAACTTAAAATAATTACTAAAACTAGTAAAACAAACAGCTCTGCAACATGAAAGGAACACCAGCTTTAATATAAAGAAAAAAGCAAACTGACTTAAGTGCTTTCACCCACAACTGGGCTTCCTCAGAGTCATTATTTAACATTTATTCTACCATCATTTATTCTACCATCCCTGCTGTATGCTGCTCCCATACTTACTAACCTCCAAAATAATCTCTTAACCAAACTAGAAACCACCTATAACAAGATAGCCAGATTTGCAGCCAGTTTGCAGCTACAAAGCCCATGATTGTATATCCCTGAAAAGCTGAAGATGGCCTGAGCTCCCCAATATGTTTCAAATATCACAACTACAAATTGCACACAGCATCCTAAATAGCCTCAACTCCTGTCCTACCCTTACATCCATAATTACACCCTACACAACCAATTGTGACCTCAGAAGTACACAACAAAACCTTCTGCAGGTGACCAAGCCAAACAAAAATATTGGAAAAATACTCTACAGTCATTCAATTGTGTACTCATGGAACAAACTTCCAGTGTCCCGTTGCTCCATTACCAAAAGTGATGAATTCAAAAAGCAACTAAAAATTAATTTCCAACATGCATGGATCTGTACATGTCAGGAAATTACCTAATGAAGTTTTATTCTCTCAATTAACATATCTGCCTGGTATCTTATCTACCTAAACTGTCTACATATATTAATCTCGCTGCAAATAGTACCTATGCTATTAAATGCATTTTTGTTGTACTATGTCATGATGTTACTCTGATTTTTTTTTTATTTTAGGCATTGCTACATTCCTTATAAATAACTTAATGCTTACCAAATTTATCATGCATATTGCTACTGCATTCATATTGTATATTTCTCTCTGTTTTTGTACTAAGTATCTTACAACTTGAATTATTACTTTTTTCTTACTTTTTAATTACTTTCCTTGAGCTTTTCTCCTCGGGTCTCCGCTGAAAAAGAGCTCTCTGGGCCCAGTCGGTCTAACCCGGTTAACAAATATAAAGATAAATAAATAAAATAAATAAAAATTAAGTTTTAAAACTTATGATGAACTTAGAAGTCGTATAAAAATGCATTTGAATATCTTGAATTAATTATGCTCAAGTAAGTATTACTTAGGGTTAATTGCAATTTCTAAACAATTGTAAAGCAATTAAGTAATTGTCAACTTGTTAAATTAACAGTTAGCAAAAGGCTAATTGCATGTTAGTGTTATGTGCTTATCTAAGGTATTACATACTGTAAGCCACCTCTGCTTTTCTGCAGACTTTTCTGGCATCTTTTTTTGTTTACTGTACAGTTGATCAGTAGACACCAGTGCCTTCCACCCACCCACCTAAGGATCCCTGGTTCACAACATACTGCTGTCATATGACTATTTCCCATGCTGCTTCTGCCCTCCCCAGCATGCATACATGCTACATGCACTGTGTGTTTGAGACTTGCAAGAGGTGGAGCACACTGATCTCCTCACATCTACAAGGAGCTGATGTGCACAAGCCACACTCCTCACTCTTCAGGAAGCACTATGCTGCTCTTCCTACCTGGGAAATCTGTCTGCTTCATGTGGGTACACACTCATCCTTTCCTGCCAGCACCTCAGACGCTTGAGCCGCTAAAAGAACCCAGGTCACCTGGCCACAGTCAGGGCTTTATCCCTGTATGCCATGGATAACGTTTGGACAGGCTTACATAGTTTTGGATTATTTTCAGCAGCCATGCACTAGTACAGCACTTAACATATAACAATAAAATCATTCAAAATCTGATCATCGCTCACTGGTCATTTTCCCTTGGTATTCCACAGGGCTCTGGTCCCAAGTTTTTATCCATCTCTTTCAGAAGCGATTGTTCTTACACTCTTGTAAAGAAAAGAAAAACAATGGAAAGAGGTCATTGTACAGCCTAGATCCATAATAGTGGGAATCATAAACATGGTGTACAAACCCTGAATATAACGTTCTCAAAAATTGTTAGAATTGCTGCTGACTTTGAGGAAATTGACAGCAGTTTCCATACATGGATACCCTACATACGAAGAAGCTTTTCTTCAAGATAGTAGTAAAAAGATTCTGCATCACTGTGTTTGTTTGCCATATTATGGTTCATAAAAGCAATGTCTATGGTGGAAACTAAGATGTCATATTTGAGACACTTAAAGGTTAACATTAAATGATCTCTAAATAATTGACCTGACAGAATATAGTTGGAGTATGGCCAAATGCTCCTTGTAGTTAAGATGCTACAGTGTTACAATATGTCTTGTGGACATGCTCAAAAATCCAAAAGGTCATTGCAGAGTCTATTTTTAAAATCACAGGGTTCATAAAATGTCTTAAAACAGGAATTTGATTGTATCTAAAGTTTGTTTGAGTTTTTGCTGATCTTATGGAAATTGTTAGGAGACTTGAACACAGGCTACCCTAGTGGGAATATTTTTTTTTCTTCAAGATAGTGTTTAATTAAATCACCTATAATTAACTTGTAGCTGACAGAATATACATTTGCAGCAAGCAGCTGGCGAAAACTTGCTAAGACTTTTTCTGCACATGAAATGCTGAAGCAAGCTCTTCAACACTGGCTGGTGGCAAGCTACATACATACACAAACACATACACTTTTTATCATTTATTAATTTAATACTACAAATCATTTGTTCAGTCTCCATACAAATTGCTTTAAACCCAAAACTACTCTACATAAGTAACTTCCCTGTATTTTCACCATGTATCGCTTTTGTCACTCAAAAGCTCACTTATATGGTCTTAACTCTTTGTATGCATGAAATTCTTCCTGGAGGCCCAAAATACTTTTGCAACATCAGCTAACCATATTGTGAGTTTTTCTCTTCATACCTGAACTCTGAAGAATGATATTTTTAATAATGAAATACCAGAAAACAACGTTTGTTAAATGTGTCTGTTCACTGTGACCTTTGCCATTATAGTGGCATGATTAGAAGGGCTGATGTTTCCACATGAACATGTGCACATACATTGTAGCATTACCACAGTATGATTCTAAATGCTCTTTACCCTCCAGGTGATGGGCTTGCACAAACATTTGCTTGTTTTGCCTTGTGCTCAGGTCACAAGTGGAAAGGGTCCATGGGACCTGTTCACTTACAAAGTTAACATATGTCAAGACAAATACATATGTAAATATAATCAGTTGCATATGAGATGAAAACAATCTACAGCATGCAGACAAATGACAGGGATTTATGTCATTAGAGACATTTGTTTTTATATGTACTACAATAGCTTGTAACCACATATTTTTCAGATTTTCAGATAGTATGCTATACCATTTGCTTGCAAAGTTCCAGCGTTCCTTAAATGTGCTCACCTACAAATTATGTATTTTGTCTGTGCTTCAAAAATACAGAAGCTATGCACTTTTCATGCAATAATTATTAATTCAAATTCAACTTGTTTGTTTTAATATGGCAGTACAATATGTTCTACCTAATTATGGCTACATTTTAAATATCACTGCTGAATATGTCAGGCTATTTTTTTCTCTAAAAGGAAAGTAACAAGAAATTACGAAAGTTGTAAATTAAATATGCTGGCAAGCAACAAAGACAGTGAAACACTTGGCTAGACTAATTGTTTCCAAAGCTAGCCAGACATTAGAAATCTGAACCGCTATATGAACCTATGTAAGACTTCTGTAGCCATGGAGTCTACATGGGGACAGATATGTTTAGCATTTCATTTTAAGGACATTTTTGGAAAGTCTTTTGAGCCTAGCAATAAGTCGTAGGTTATTACATTTCAAGCTGATTCTGGGTGAAGTAAGGCAATCAAGACCTCGTGTGCCCTGATGACACTGTTGTTTAGGGTCCATGTGAAGCTGGAACAAGGCTAGCTCCAGTTTTGTCAGACTTATTAATGCAATAATGGAGACAAGCTGCAATTTAGCATTCAAATGAATTTTGTGACTGCAAAACTTACGTAGAAATTCTTACCTCCTGCCGTGATTTTAGAAGAACAGTTTTAAGCTGGACACTTGTGTCTCTGGGGATGCATGTGAAATATTTAGCCTGCATGACCATCTTAGTACACAGGATATTTCCTAACTTTAAACTAAATTTTGCAGAAAACAACAGTATCATAACTAGAATGCTTGATATATGATGCAATGAAATAACAGAAACATCTAAGATTATGCAACACTGGTTGGTTAATTATAAAAACAAATCTGTATTCATCTAGTGGTGAAAAAAATATTGCTTTCCAAAAGATCAAGCAAAGAACGCGTAAGCAGAGGATCTAAAGAAGCCCATTATCTGGAGCTGAGAAGCTGTCAGGGTATAATGGTCAATTAGTTGATAATCAGTGATCATGACAAATGAATTAATAAAGCAGTTACTACTTAGTTTAGTACAATTCATTATACATTCCAACAGCAGCTGTTTATATTTCTTCTATCCCCCCCACTATATCTTAGTAATGTGAGCCAACCCTAACTCTCCACCCGCTCCTTACCCTAACCTTCCACCTGCTCCTTACCCTAGCCTTCCACCTGCTCCTAACCCTAGCCTTCCACCTGCTCGTAGCCCTTGCCTTCCACCTGCTCCTAGCCCTTGCCTTCCACCTGCTCTTAACCCTAACCTTCCACCTGCTCCTAACCCTAACCTTCCACCTGCTCCTTACCCTAGCCTTCCACCTGCTCCTAACCCCAGCCTTCCACCTGCTCCTTACCCTAACCTTCCACTTGCTTCTTACCCTAACCTTCCACCTGCTCCTTACCCTAGCCTTCCACCTGCTCCTAACCCTAGCCTTCCACCTGCTCCTAACCCTAGCCTTCCACCTGCTCCTAACCCTAACCTTCCACCTGCTCCTAACCCTAACCTTCCACCTGCTCCTTACCCTAGCCTTCCACCTGCTCCTAACCCTAGCCTTCCACCTGCTCCTAGCCCTTGCCTTCCACCTGCTCCTAGCCCTTGCCTTCCACCTGCTCTTAACCCTAACCTTCCACCTGCTCCTAACCCTAACCTTCCACCTGCTCCTTACCCTAGCCTTCCACCTGCTCCTAACCCCAGCCTTCCACCTGCTCCTTACCCTAACCTTCCACTTGCTTCTTACCCTAACCTTCCACCTGCTCCTTACCCTAGCCTTCCACCTGCTCCTAACCCTAGCCTTCCACCTGCTCCTAACCCTAGCCTTCCACCTGCTCCTAACCCTAACCTTCCACCTGCTCCTTACCCTAGCCTTCGACCTGCTCCTAACCCTAACCTTCCACCTGCTCCTAACCCTAACCTTCCACCTGCTCCTTACCCTAGCCTTCCACCTGCTCCTAACCCTAGCCTTCCACCTGCTCCTAGCCCTTGCCTTCCACCTGCTCCTAGCCCTTGCCTTCCACCTGCACCTTACCCTAGCCTTCCACCTGCTCCTTACCCTAGCCTTGCACCTGCTCCTTAACCTAGCCTTGCATCTGTCCTTAAAAAAAAACTTTCCTTATCATTACCACTAAACAAGACATCTTGGATGCACACACACACACACACACACACACACACACACACACACACACACACACACTCACATGCATGCACATGCACTTGCACACAAACTCCAAGCTCTACAAAAAAAAAAAAAAAAAGACACACGTACCTTTGTCAACCATACCAACAGTCACTCAAACAAATGTTAGCAGTACTTAGCACAAACTTATGGTCTCACAAATGACACTACAAATCACTTTGTCAAACAAATGAACATTCAATTAAGTGAATTATAACCATATATTATGTAGATATAGATTATATCCTTTCAAGTATATATTACAAAGAAAATTTTTTTGTATTTTTGGTTATACTTTTCAGTTTAGGAAGCTAAAGCTCTAGCATAAACTTGAGATTAGCAGGCTCCTGCAATATGCTGGAACATTTAAGTTAGGTATCCTTACTAATTAATACCAAGATAGCACGGTTTTGTTAGGAAAGCTGGATTACTGCAGAAGCAACTAGCTAGGGGTTAAAACAAACTTTTCTTAAGTTTGCGTCTGACACAATTGATCTTTCTGCTTGTTAACCTAATGAAATGTTGCTCAGCAGTTCACTCCATTTTATTTTGTAAAGTGCTAAAAATGTTACATGAACAGTTATACAGAAAGGAATCATTGTGTGCAAACCTGAATTTTGCACAAATCTGAAAGGAGATACACATCTGAACTTTCAGCAGGGCATATGTAGCAGTCCAGACCTTATTTCTGTGTAATTCAAATGATGCATGCCACCCCATGTTTTTCTGATGAATAAATAGCTTGTTTTTTTCTGCATAAGGAGGTGCCAGTGTTCTGAATTACATTAGCCTGATGGAAAGTGTGCCCAGTTTTCCCAAATGTATGAATGCTTTAGCTGGTCCCTTTTACATGGTAATACAACAGCCACAACAAGATTGAATGTAATGAGCTCCTTTAAGAATTGTCACCTTCCTTCAGAGCAATGCTACTGCCATATGAAACTGGCTGAGACGTTATCTAGAAGAAAAACATAATAAAAGCATTTTTTACAGGAGGGCAACATCCTTGCACTCCTTGCATTAGGGTGTCACCCCACCCAATCCCCATAATGATATATGTTAACTCCATGGGTGTACAACCGTGGAGAAACATGAAAATAGCTAACAATCATTGCCAATGTTGTAATACAATCAGCCATAGCAATGATTCTGCATAAAACACACTAACAGACTGCAACTTGTACAAGCATGATCCCTGAATTCAGCATTCTCTATTTTTAACATGAGCACCTATAGAGAAACCAGTGTAATAACTGGAATGGTATATAGTTGTAACATGATTCCTAAGGTATTCATTTAAGCTAAAAGACCTAAGCATGAATGTTATGGCAGTCAGACGTGTCCCTTGTATGCTGAAATGTTCTACCAAAATATGACTGCACATGTGCAAGCACTGCATATGTCCCTTTCTTCTGGTGTATGGTATATAGCAGGATCTGCATTTTATCTAGTGTACAGTGTGGTCCAGTGCTTCAGGTCTCTATAAGCTTCACATGCTCCATGACTTTAGAAATGTATATTAAGAACAAGTCAGCAATAGAAACAGTTGCATATATAATATGCTGCCCACTTTGCCAAGAGGCTATACATATTTTATGAATCACAACTTGTACAACAGGCAACCATCACCAGATGTTTTCTTTCTATGTTTGCCCCATACCTACTCACTATGAAGTCTCCACTCAATTAGACATAGACCATTTGTTCTCTTACCTAGGAAATTGAATCAGGATTAAGAGCTGTTTGGTGGGGGTGTATCATTCAGGTAGCACATAGATCTAGTCTTGCCAATTGGGTAGGAAGACAAGCATTCCATATCATTGCAGAGGCCCACATTGGCTTCTCCATGTGTGCACATGCTTGGATCATCATGGTGATAGTTTCCACCAGGCACTAGCTCGGTGAGCCTAACATTTGCTGCCAGGCCATGCATTTGCATTGTTGTCCCCATTGAGAGATTTTAACAATGTGAGGCCAGCTCCACTCTTCCCCTCCCCTTAGAAAGGACATGTCCATCAAACACTGAAAATGCAATCAGACGCTTGAGTTGCTTATCAAGTTTAGATCACCTGGGTCATAGTCAAGGCGTCATCCAGGTTCCTTACTGAAATGCCGGCACTCAAAATGCCAAGTGCTATAAAGCCCCCCCCCCCAAAAAAAAAGTCTGAAAACACAGGAGAAGATCCAATCGCAAAAACTGCTCTCCTCCTTAAAACTTTCTTTTTCAGTGTGCAAGGTCCCCTGCAACAACCAACCCCCCTGAACTTATATATATACAAACTCTGAGATTGCCATACCTTGGAGAAAAGGGAATATTCTGAAAAATGTATCCCAGACTTAGTATATCTAAGCCTGTTTTTTTAGCCATTCAGGATACAAGTTTCAGAACTCACTCTAGAGGGCCCCACCATTTCAAATGGTTGCCTACCATCCATCTACACTACCAGAGTAATACAAGCACTTTCACGTTAAAACAGTTATGTTAATTTTAACTTTTAATAAAAAATTTGAAATTGTACTGTGATCCATTTCTGACACTGCCTGAAATAGTTTGCTTTTTGCACTGGATTTATTAAACTCCTGGCTGAGTTGGAGCCTTCGTTGAAACTTTTTAAGATCTTTTTTATTTCACAAAGACATTTTTAAAACTATTGCAATTCTCTTCCTGATGTTAAGGCTACTTTTGTCCATCATTTGTTTTTATGAGCATCATTTGGTTTTAAACTATTCTAGCTGTCAAAAACCTGTTTTGTTGGTGATACTTTTATGTAGTATTTATATTATTGTTTTAATCATTTTGAGGCTACATTTAGGCTCACCAAATAAACTGAACTCAATTGAGCCAAATTATGTTGTTGCAGTATGTTGAAACCAAGCTCTGTCAAAGCACATATGATGAAACCTGACTTTCTTGAGGATAGGCCAAAGTCATAGCATGCATCATAGCCATGTTGCGAGATGCACATGACCTAGAAAAGCAGTGTCTCCTACCTGCAAATCTGCATAAGAGAATAGCTAGACAGTGGCATCTTGTTCATAATTTCATCCAACAGATTAGTTTAAGGATAAGCTGAGCATGTAAGCACCTGTGAAGATACCATAGATAGAAAATGTGATACACATAACAAACAATACCCCCTTATTTATGATAAAAGTGTGTAATGTACCTCAGTGTAATTTCTGTAGAACTGAATGTTCTTTCCCCTTATTATAATTTGTTGCATTGGTGGTCTTCTCAACAACAGCATTAAGAAACACTAGTACTCGAGTGGAATGGCATATGACATTCATTAGCCACAGTAAAAAGGCACATGTTAGCCCAAACCTTGATCTATGCAATGTGAAGCTTATACTAGCACTAATCAGAATAACAGAAACAATGAAGCATCAGCAACAGGATGCAGTAAAACAGTTACACAGACCTAAAGGAAATGTAGCACAGTAAATCAGCATCACAAAACCTATACACATTGTCATACTGCTCGGCCTTAGCCTAATTAGTCTTTCTGTCTTTATCACCCTAATCTACATTCTGGAAATCAACATTTTTTTCAGATCATGGTAAACTATAAATCCTCACCCACCTACTCCACCATCAAAAAAGCAACTCAAATTTGACCTCGGTAAACAATCTTAGGAAAATAAATAAGAAGTACTCCTAACAGACTCAAAAACACTGAAGCAACTTGAGAAAATGAATAAAAAAATCAACATCTTAAAAAACATGTTTTATTATACTTCCATAATGTGCAGTTTCATTTAACAAGAGACTGCTTCGTCTTCAGACTGTCTCAGCAGGTCATTGGAAATGGACTACTGATCAATATTATAGAAACAAAGCAACGATACCCTGCTCTCTGCCACAGGTAGATGGAGCCCTGACCACAACTCAGACAACCCAAGTTTGACTAGTGACTCAGGCAGTGGAGGAGTCAGGGACAGATGGGAAGAAGAGGTTTTTCCAAGTCACCCACTCCAGAGGGGAGGGAGGGGGTTCTGTTTGTGATAGGGACACATCTCCGATGAAGGGGATAGTGCATAATCATGGGCCAATTGTTGTTACTTTCAGCATCTGAGTGAGTGGCCAGAGCTAAATGATGTTAAGTACAGTGGTAGGAGTGATGTCACTAGCTCTGGCCAGTGAGAGCACAGCAGAAAGGTCTTCTGGTAAATGGGACCAGGTTATGTGACACTGTTAATTGTCCCACTCTACTTCCCCTTCCCTTTCCCAAGTCAACACTGGTGTAGTCTCAGCCCAAGTGTATGCAGGTGACAATTAAGGTAAAATAGTGCAGCCAACCAGCTGATGATCAGTCAGGGGGGATGCAAAATGGGGAGAAAAGCAAAAGCAATGATCTTTGACACTAAACCAACAACTTGAATTCGCTTCCAGCTTCACAAACTTTAGTATATGCTTTGATAAAGAGCTTTTCTTTGATTGCCACTTAAAACCTAAAATTATCAAACTTTTGTTTTGGACCAGAACAACTTCACGTTTCATCTTCTCAGAAGGCAAAAGTCTTATAGAGAAAGGTATGTTATTAGATCACCTAGAATATGGTCTCCATATCTTATGTGTATCTCTTAAATGCATTCACTTAACCTTAAAGAAATGCAACCAGAATCTTCATATTAATTAGATTACGTTACCCTCCCAGAGAAAGAACGCTGGTGGGATTAAGTAAAGCTAATTGTATGCCTGTTAAACAGCATGTTTATGTTTTACTAGGCTACTTTCTGTTCAGACTCTGTAGAATTATACAGTTACACAGCAAGTAAACCAATATAATAAACACTTCATTCTCATATAAACTTAGTTTGTGGTCCAGTGAAGTCAACAACAACATAGGAGTCTACATAAGCAACCATTTCTTCTCCATTAGGGAGCCAAAAAACTTCATCTCTTTGCTATCCCACCTTATAGTCCTGTCTAACTTTAGTCAACTGTGTATTCAACTACTTCAGTACCTCACTTATAGGTCCAAATGCTGTTACTTCAACCATTCTTTTATTTATTTTTATTTTATTTTACATTTGTTGACCGGGAGTGTCCAGCTGAGTTTAAGCGGAGGCCCGGGGAGAAAAGTTCCAAAGATATACAATGCAGTAAAAATAGCAATACAGGTACATTCAAATAAAAATAACAACAGAGAATTTTGATAGTTAAAATATGTAAACTACATACATGTATATTATTGACAGATAAAACAGTACTATAAACAAAAAGAGAATGTTAAAAAAATAGAATAAGTTTTATGTTTTGGTTTAAAAAGAGAGCTGAGTAAATATAGGGTTTTGTATGCAGAGTATCAGAAACTTAAAAGGTTACATAAGAATTTCAGGGAACAGAGTATAGCAGAAGCTTTGGAGGTTGCATAGGAAGCATAGGATGAAGTAGTTAATGGTAAGTTTTAGTAAGTTAGTTTGACTGTACTATAAAGGTAGGTAATAATCAGGGAGGGTGAGTACAATGGCAGGACCAGTGTTTTTAAAGTGGTCTTTGCTTGTTATCTTAAATTGTTTGGGGTGAGTCAGGGTCCTTATCTCTAGTGGGAGTCTGTTCCATGCAATAGAGGGATGTTAGCTATATAAGTTGCACCCTGTGTTGGATTTGGGTGTATGGATTTTTAGTAGTTCTTGGGTTGAGCTTTGAAGAGGTTTGGTAGGGGAGTAGTGAGAGATGAGAGAAGATAGATTTGGGCAGAAATCAGGCTGATATAGGATGGAGTGTATGATTTGGAGTTGAGACTGTAGGAACAGGTGAGATAGTTGGGGCCAGTTCAGGAATTTTAGGGAGAGACAGTGGTGAGATTTATATGTTTGTTGAGCTGCAAATCTAGCCATTTTGTGGTAGTTGATTCTAATTTGGTAAGTAGGGAGGAGTTCAGATTTGTGAGTATTTGGGAACAATATGTTAAGCATGGTAGAAGGTAGGCATGGGTAAGAGAAATCTTAGCTTCAGTAGTGAGGAATTTGTTGTTCCTGTACAGTAGTCCTAGCTTTTGATGGTTCTTTTTGATACAAATGTTAATGTGAAGATCCAATTTTTGCTGGTCGTCAATGGTAATGCCAAGGAGTTTTGTGCTAGTTTCGACTTCTATAGGAGTATTGTTTAGGGACCTTATGGATAAGGAAAGTTTAATGTGGTTTGCAGATTTAGGTAGAAAGTGTAGTAATTTTGTTTTCTTAGGTTGAGGATGAGCTGATTATTAGTGAGCCATGTCTCTACTGAGTTGAAAGATACCTGGGTATTTGTTAGGAGTTCTAAGGGGGAATTATCAATAGTTATGACTGTAGAGTCATCTGCATATTGGACAATGTTAGATTGAGGACAAGAAGAGTGGAGTAAGTTGGTGAAGATATTAAAGAGTTGAGGTCCAAGAATGGAACCTTGGGGAACACCAGTTCTTACTGAGAGAGATGGGTAGATAGTGCTGAGTCCCATCATACTAACTGCAGCCTATCAGATAGCTAGAGGACCATGCAACTGTATCAGGGGAAAGGTTTAGGTGTACAAGTTTACTAAGTAGCAGAGTGTATGAGACAGTGTCAAAAGCCTTAGAAAGGTCAAGGAATAGACAGGATATGAGTTTGTGATCATCTTTAGCAAGTGCTAAGGTGTTGAGAAATGATAGTAGGGCTGTGGTTGTACTATGCTTGGGAAGTTTTTTTTGTAAGAGATCATGCATAACTTGTTTGTGTATACATTTCTTAAGGATTTTGGAGAGAAGGGAGAGGATAGTGATAGGTCTGAAATTAGATATTTCTGTGGAGTTACCTCCTTTATGAATAGGAAGAGTGTAAAACTGTTTCCAGATAGAAAGAACTTTAGACTCAGAGATGGAGCGGTGGATTAGTATAGATACAGGCATAGCAAGGGAGTGTGCAGCAGTCTGGAGGAAGTAAGAATGAATATTGTCTGCAGATACAGAGCATGGCTTGAGCTTTAAGAGTAGAGTTCTGATATAGTCAGTGGAGACAGGTTTGACAGAGTAGGGGTTTAGTGAGATAGTGGTTGAGGTGTGTATAGGGAGGTTTGAGAGGTTGGCATAATGGTTAAGGTATTTACCTTATAGACACAAGGTGCAGGGTTTGATTCTCACATGGGGTAATTAGCTGGGCTTAAAATGGTCCATAAGGGCAGTTAGCCTAGTACTAACCTATGAACCCTGTAAATAGTTTGGAAATGGATTAAATAAAGTAGGTGTTGAAGGTATTGGCAGTTTCTTCTGGTGACTTTTCAGTACATGTGTTCGGTGAAGTTGGGTTATCTGGCTGTAGTATTTGGTTTATAGCATTCTAGAATTTTTTTGGATCAGATTTTAGTGTTTTGGGGGGATTATAATGAAAGTCTTTTTTGTCTTTGTTGATGAGTTTTTTTGTCTGATTTCTAAGTTCTTTATACTTTAGGAGGTCAGCTGGAAGTTTGGTTGTACCCATGTTTTACATGCCCTATCTCTGGATTTCATAAGGGTATGGGTGGTTTTAGTTAGCCATGATGAAATGTTTGCCTTTAATCAAACTTTTCTTAGTGGGGCTAGATAATTTAAAATATTTAGGAAAGTTGAGTTGAAGGCATTTACTGCTTCATTGACTGGGAGCTGAGTAAGGAAATTCCAATTAATTCTAGAGAGGAGGGTTTTAAAAGTGCCTGGGTTATAAGCCGGCAGGTGATAATCCAGTGTGCTTTGGGAGGTGGGTGATGTATCATAGCACTTTTATAGGTGAGTGGTCACTCAGGGCATCAGGTAGAGTTTCAGGGTTATGGCATTTGCTGGAGTTAGAAACAAGTATCCAATCCATCAAGGAACTTGAAGAATGAGAGTTATTAGTATGGGTAGGTTTGGAGATTAGTTGTGTAAATCCATGAAGGTTTATGTGCTGTGAAGGGTTTGGATTATTAAGGTTATGCCAATTAATGTTTACATCCCCAAGAAGGATAGTTTCATTAGGGAAATTTAGTGACCAATATGACAGTATATTTTCCATTAAGGGAATGTTATTATTATCACTTTATCACTTCTCCTCACTGTCCTACTTTACTGATGGACTTTCTTGGTTTACAGTTTTACGCCATGTTACTGGTAGTTTCATTCAACGTTACTGCACATATAACTACTAGATGATATGATGTAGTACTAGCTAACTTTTCTTTGCAAAATTAAATATTTGCTGATATCTGTCTGCTTGTTTGAGTATATATTTGTGTATTATTTAAAGTTTATTTTGTGCACCACATCCAATATTTATTCTGTATAACCAGACAGTTACATAGGTGTGTGTGTGTGTGTGTGTGTGTGTGTGTGTGTGTGTGTGTGTGTGTGTGTGTGTGTGTGTGTGTGTGTGTGTGTCTGTAAGACAGTCCTACTTTTGCACTCTGCACCACGTCCCAAACAGCTGTGAGCAGGACACTAAATGCTATAGTTTTCAATTAATGACAAGGTCTGTGAACTGGGATCAAAGATTACATTATAAGAGCTGAGGTGTTTTATTGTCTCTTGGGCAAAAAAAAAAAAGCTGCTCAAGAGAAACTTTATCTTAATCAAAATGCTTGTTGTTCAACAAAACTTTATTTTGTGAATTTGATCAGCATGTTTTGCAAACTTGGAGAAAAAAGACTAGAACGTATTTAAGTTCCTAGAGTTCATTTTTTTTCAAGGGTGGGAGTGTCTGTACATCTGAATGGAAGTGTACCTTTCCTTAGTGTGATTTTGCTTTTGTATTAAAATGGGCCTTATCTCATTGCTAGGAGCTAGGATACCATTACAAAAGCTTGTAAGGCCTGTAAACTATTATGAGTAGATAATACCCATCATAAAATAAATCTAGGAGTTATGTTGACAATTAAAGGTATAAAAAAAGGAATTAGTAAATATCTTTGATAGATAGCTCAATGCGTTTCATACAGTATACCTGGATCTGACTAAGGCCATTAACATTATCCCCCACGTTGGAGTCGTAGATATGCGTAAAGGCCTAAATGTAGATCCCTATGTCATAGCATGGAAAGAATACTTTCTAGAACTCAATTAAAGTAGCAGGTGCCGCCTCAGGAAGCAAGTATGAGACTAGTGGGAACTGTTCTTTTTGGCATCCACTTCTCGGATCCCCAACTCATTAAGCCAAATGCATGGCTAACTATATTTGCCAATGAGTGCAAACTGGGTGTTGTCATTTGATCAATTTCTGAGTAAGTCTTACTACAACAAAAGCGAAGTCATACAAAATCAATGCTGTATTAAAATTGGTTTAAATTCAGTTACAAAAAATGTAGCAGTGACATCTTTAGTAAACAAAATTTTCAACGCAGCTTATAATACAGATAATATTTAATTTCATTTTGATACAGATCTCTGTACTGTCAAAGATAACTCTGTATTCTTTAACTATCTCAAAGCAAAAGTAGTCAAAAAATCCTTCTATGTGGCCCAACTAAAAATTTGGGGTATCTCATTTAGATCAAAATATGTTATCATTCATGTACACTCTGCTCCAATCAGACCATTTACAGAATATAATGCCCTTTTTAGTATGTATCCCTCTAAACACCTAATTCAATTAAAAAGACCCCAGAGGCATTTCACTAAGATTTTTTTTCTTTTTTTGACTTGTATCGTCTTTTCAGGGGAGATCTGAGGTGATATTTACATTCCCTGAAGGACAATAAGATCACCAGAGTAAAGACCATCAGCTACCAAGACTAGCCTGAAGCTCTTTCCCTTTATTCTTTCTCCTATAGACTGCTAAACACTGATTTATGCATAGCATACTGTGCTGCTAGGGCCTTGGCCTGCTTGAGCTTCTACATCTCCTCAAAACAAAAGGTTCCACAACTTTCACACTGAAGATGTGAATCTCCATCAAAAACAAAAGAAATTGCAATGGATGAACATAAGTATTGTTCAATGTTTCCCCCATCACATCAATAATTTTCTGTTAGATATAAAACAAAGTATCGTCTCAACTTCCTTTAAGGCAAACTTTCACAACTGGATAGAAAGCTATAAGTTCATCATGGGCCTTCCTTTTTATGCCTTCCTGGAGTCAGGAGGTACACTAGTAGGGTGGGTATCGGCAATGTGATGATGGTCCATTGACTGACTCCAACTTGAAAACAGCATGAATCTATAAGAAAATACAGTAGGGCCTACAAAATGTAGTCACTTGTTCATCATAGCAATATTGGACAATGATCCATATCCTGATTTAAAAATCACAAATTCAAGTAAAACAGCAGCTCACAAGGCTATAACTTAAATAAAAAATGAACTGGAGTAACGTAAGCTTTCAGGTCACAAACCCTTCATCAGTGTTGACTTCATATCCTGTTACACCGTATTTAAGGAATTCAAAACACTCACAGTCAATCATAAAACACAATTAATTAGTAACAATAAAACCCAATCAACATTAAAGAAAAAATTATACAAAATACATATATAATACATTGATTCAAAAATTACACATTATAAAATATTTTAGTGCAAACAATTCTGTCTACGTTTAAGTATTGGTTTTAACAATACCATATTATTTAGTCCAGGTAACTGATCTGCCCTCAATGTCAAAATCCATTTATTTTCCTCACTTTGAAGGTGGTTATTAATATCACCTCTTCTGTTCCCTTTATTAACATAACCTATGACTCTAAAGGTAATGTTATGTGATAAATCAGTATCGGCAATATATTTTTCTAAGGCATTCGTCATGCTGTTACATCCTATGTCCGAATTATGTTCTATTATCCTGTCTTTCAGTCTTCTAGTAAATTTTCCTACATAGAAGTCTCTACATTTTTACATGTTGCCAAGTAGATAATATTAGTAGAATTACAGGTGGCAGTACACGTAAATTAAAATTTCTTACAAGTTTTGGGGTGGATATAGATATTAATAACCACCTTGAAACTGAGAAATATAAATGGATTTTTACATTGTGGGCAGACCAGTTACCTGGACTAAATAATATGGTATAATTAAAACCAATACTTAAACGTAGACAGAATTGTTTGCACTATAATATTTTAATATGTGTAATTTTTGAATCAATGTATTAAATACATATTTTGTATAATTTTTTTCTTTAATGTTGATTGGGTTTTATTGTTACTAATTAATTGTGTTTTATGACTGGCTGTGAGTTTTTTGAATTCCTTAAATATGGTGTAACAGGATATGAAGTCAACACTGATGAAGGGTTTGTGACCTGAAAGCTTTGTTTTATTAAAAGACTTTTTACGTTACTTCAGTTCATTTCTTATTTAAGATGATCTATTTCTCAAGTTCCCCATCAGAACTTTGAAATACATCAGACTGTAAAGTGGATGCATAATTGCTTTATTAAGATGGAAAATTTGATAGACTGCAAGTGCTCATCAGATGAAGTCTGAAACTTGCAAACAAGTCAGCAAAATGCCCAGTAGAATACCTTTATGGTCAGGAGTACTATCAGTTATCTATCTGATATCTATCTATCATGAAGATTCACTAAAATCCATGCATTTCACACTGTTTCTTTGCATTAGGAGCTCTGGGAAATTACTACACAACATCTTTGACCGTTTGTCTGCTCTAGATGAGGACTTTTCATCAATGTTGTGTCTTTCGGCTTTTCCCGGTTAGGGGTCACCACAGCAGAACTCCGGTCCGCTAATGATTGGCAGTAGATTTTTTACATGCCGAGTTGCCAGCTCTGATGCACAACCTTCAACAAAGGTACGCCCATTCATGCATGTTTCCACACAGAAGACACTCTAGCTGAGAATCGAACAGGACAACGTCTTACTGTGAGGCGACAACGCTACCGCAGCACCTTGGTCATATTTCCTTATTACAACCCCAATAGCCCTTTGTATATGTCCTTCTCATGAGTCACAGCAATCACTTAACAATCAACTGAGTGTGCAGAATAACCTGTAGGTTCACTTACATGTTAGGGTGTGGATAGGTTTGTTACAAACAAGTACCCTGACATTCCATTGATTTTTCTAATGTTCTTTTGAATGTGTTAAGGTACTGAAAATAAAACAATGTTATTACAGTGTGCTTAATGACTGGAACACTGGAAATCATACAACACAACTTCTTGATTGTAATGACACAAAAAAAAGAGTGTTTACACAGTAATTGATGCTATGAATTTAGCTGCTAATGCTGTAATTTGCATGCCATGGTGTTTACCTTGTTTGAGCAGCTGTGTGCGACTGTACACACCATGTAGTGCCACACACAGCCATGGATGTCATGGTGTTTACTTTTCTGCGTGGCTGTGTGTGGCACTACATGGTGTGTAGAGACACACACAGCCACACAAACCAGGTAAACACAGTGGCATGCAAATTACAGCATAAGCAGCTGAATTGTATGCTAATCAATGAATCCAAGATGGAGGAGCTACTCAACAAGCTATAAAGCAAATGTGTAGAATCAGTGCTGATTTTTCCTGTAAATTCCAAAACCTATTTGAATACAGCCAAGGAAAGGAGTCTACACAAAAACAATGTTAAGGGCTTCTGTTGCTTTAATTCATGTGTATGTGCAACAGGCTGAAGTCTATGCTGCTGCTGCTGGAAATACACCAAGGCCAAGAAGGAGAAGAGTTTTCAGACCTGAGTTAACTTATCACAACCTGCATGATATGGAAATTGTAGAGTGCTACAGGGTGGATAGAGACACACTACAGGAACTCTGCAACCTCTGTTGTCCTCATCTCAGAGCCAGGGCAAACAGAGGGAACCCATCCAAGTGGAGACAAAGTTAGGTGTAGCACTTAGAGTCTTAGCTACAGATACTTTTCAGAGACAAACAGGGGACATGCTGGGGGTATCACAGGCATTAGCATCCAGGATCCTCCATCAATTCTTGAATGGGTATCCTCCAACATGCTAGTGACCACATATATTTACTCCATACTCCTGAGGATAGGGCCAGAAATATGCAGGAGTTCTACCTGTAGCACACTATCCCTGAAGTACTGGGTGCCACAGATTGTACACATGAGGAAATTAAGGCACCACTCAGGGAACAGAAAAGGCTCTACATTAATAGAAAGGGCTTTCACTCTATTAACTGCCAAGTCATGTGTAATGCCAAGGGAATCATCTTAAATGTGTGTGCTGTCAACCCTGGCAGTTACCATGACTCACATATCTGGCACACCTCCCAACTGTATCAGAGGTTCATTAGGGGATGATATCCCACAGGGTCATTTACTGGGGGATGCAATTTATGTACTGGAACCATGGCTGATGACACTCATCAGAAATGCACACACACCCACTGAAGAATACCACAATGAGGCACACACTCAAACCAGAAATATCATAGATTATGTGTTTGGGCTGCTGAAGACATGGTTCTGATGCCTAGATGCATCTGGGAGAGCCCTGCAATACAATCCATGGATATGCACTGAAATATTCATAATATGTGCCATGCTACACAACATCATCATGAGAAAACAGCTTCAACAGGATCAACAAGGGGAAGGACCAGAAACCACACCACCAATGGCAAGGTCACCACAGCCACATGCAGGTGAGGAGCAAGAGGGAGAAGCAGCAGCTGCTGTGGTTATAGGCAGATGTGGGCATGCTCAATATGTCCTCACATTGGCTAAGAGACAAAGCATTGCACACACACTCACTGCCTAAGGGCCTGAAACCTTCCTCCTACACACATTCATATAATAGCATTGTGGCCAGGCAACTCTCACAACCTTTACCTACCCATGTATTGTCTGTGTACTGCTTACATCAGACAGAGTCAGCCCTGAACTAAAACTGTTGTAACTGCTGGATTTACAAGGTAAGTGTTGAACCTGGAGTGTATTGTGTAATAATATGAATGCCTGGCATATCCTTGCATGGTGTTACTTGGTAGTGTAAGCAAGTAAAAGGTGGGTGATTTGTACAGAAATTATCTTAACATGTGATAGCAGAGACTTATTTTTCTTATATGTGTCCATTATTAAGTAGTAGGTGTGAGACGTCAAAGATCAACAGTCATACCTCTCAAAAGTAAAATCCAGAAAAAGAAATGAATTAAAGCTGTGCAATTACAACGCCACTTGACTTTTACAACAGCAAAGCTCTATATTTCATATATTGTGGATTCAACATGGTAAAAGCCTGTTATTGAAGCTGTTGTTTTGAAGCTGTCTTTCTGCCATTTTGGTTGTTTAGCAAGTTTTGAATACTCAGATGAAATACTAATACCTGTGGTGCAATGCCCTTCCAATATTTATATTTCATATATTCTGGATTCAACATGGTAAAAGCCTGTTATTGAAGCTGTTGTTTTGAAGCTGTCTTTCTGCCATTTTGGTTGTTTAGCAAGTTTTGAATACTCAGATGAAATACTAATACCTGTGGTGCAACGCTCTTCCAATATTAAAGTAGTGATGGTCACTGCATGCCCTCAGTTTACCACCAAATATTTGTACTGAAAAATTATTAAAGAGAAAAGTTAGAAAGTAATGATACACATTGCAGTTTCAGACTTCACAACCCTCACAAGATCATTCACAATGAAGTTGGAAAAATTCTGATGCTATCAACTGTCTTTCTAACACCAATATAAGTCAAAGGTACAGTTACAAGTTCAACATCACAAATGCAGATATACTAAGCACTAAATCAGCTATGCATCCTTATCATCAGGCACAAAGCTTATGTATCCCTGATTTCAAAAGATACAGAATAGGGATATGGCACAGTTATCATCACTTGCACAGGGTGTTGGAGGAGGTTAGGAAAACTAGGCTGACACTAAAGGTCAGTGAGTTTGTGTGATTAAGAAAGAAAAGTAGGCAGACATTTGGATATAGCAACAAATGGCCAGTGAGACAAAATGAGTTCTAAGCTGCATGGCTGAACCATGTAACTGTTGTGTTTGTGCCTGTATGGGTCCTCCTGGTGAAATTGGTGTGCAAGTGTCTGCATGAACACAGCCAAGCTCTGTGCTAGCTCTACAGCTTGGTATGTCCAACAGGTGTGAGTCATGCATGATACAGGTGAAAATTCATCATTGTCATCCCCAGCCACGAGACCTTGGTCTGCCAAGAGTTACACTGGTATATACACTCCAACGATCAGATGCACCACTGCTACCTGAATGTGACTGATGTCTGCTGGATGAGGTCCCATCATGAGTACACCAAGGACTATGATCCCATGGCCTGCCACCTTTGGATGTGGACAGCACACCCACTGATGGAGCAGTGGAAGTACTGCCACTATGGGAGCATCATCAGGCATGACCAAATCAGCTAACAGCAGATGATGTGGCTGACCTACACCCACAAGGATGCTGACCCTCCCAGCAGACATTTCAACACAGTTCCAATGTGTCATTCATCCTAGCCATTGAATTGGCAACATGGAGGAGTCAGTCATGCACATCAACCTTTGCCACATCTACAACCATAAGCATTTCTCTGGAGCACATATGAGAACAGGCCTGTGCTTCCATTATGGCCTTTGTGATGCCCGTGCACTGGCCCAGTAATCAAGGAGCGTCAATCCTCACCACTAGCACCAGTGAGGGGTGTCCACATTGGGAGGAAAACAAGTACACACACAGTAAAGCACAATTACCCTTAAGAGCTCACAGAGATCACAGTCAGTCTGGAGCTGGTTTCTCCCTTTCTCTCCAGATCCTCAGTAAGACTCCCCACTAGCATAGCTAAAGGGTACAGATCTCAGCCTAGCAGTCAAGCCAAAACCTCCAGCACCCTCTCTGTCCAAACAGTGCTTCAGGTCCCTGCCCAAGTAGCTCACACGCACGCACACACACACACACACACACACACACACACACACACACACACACACACACACACACACACACACACACACACTTTGAGATATGAGTTATATACAAACACAGAGACACTCCTGGGGAAGTCTGGCACAGGTTCTCCAGTTATGCCCCCTTCTCTCCAGACTATAAGGTAAAAATCACTGCCACCAACCACTATTTATCAGCTACTAATAAAGGCCCTTGCCAAAGGGTGTTCAATTTTACTGTGCAATATTATTATCCAATTAGTATATGTGACGAACAGCAAGGCTATTGGAGCGACTTTGTACAGTATCACCAAATACATGCAAGTACTCTAGGGCTTAAATTATCTCTACACAAATTAGCCACAGTTAAAAGCTTGCTCCCCATTTAACCACTTTCCTATCTACCCGATTTTAACACCTATAATCTGATAAAAAAATAGAATCATACACAACACACATGACATTACAGAGTTCAGAAATCACAGGAAATACTTTAAAACAATATTGTAGGATAGCCTGACAAATAGAGAAAACAGCTAGAGTAATCTGGCTATTTCTATCTATCTCTGAGAGAAATCATTGTTCTAAATACTGCTTACATACAGAGCAAGCAAGTGCTAGTGAGTGGATGTTCTTACTGGATCCAAGACAAGATACAAAATGCTCTATCTTTTTTTCTCCGAGAAAGTCTTAAATCAATAATGCACAGTACTGCTGACTCATCTCAGATTGCATCATTTTTATCACTTCTCCTTTAGTTCCCAGGCTAACAGAAACTCAGAATTTACATTTCTTTGTAAGCTGCACCTGCCAGGAAACCACAGCAATAAAAGACACTTTTACAATAGAAAGAATTTCCTAGCCCAGACATCCTGTCTCCGAACTTGAGATCAAACACAGTTGTAAAATTCTTTATTTAAAAACTTTCTTCCAGCAGGGTGCACTGTGGTTACATTTTTGAAGCTCAGTACAACATATAGTTTAATCATAGCATCTAGTTCACTTTGCATTTGTAAAACAGGCTTGTTGGTTATATTAATATTTACAATGACAGAATTATCTACAAAATTCTATCTGGCTGGGCTGGCAGCCCCCTCAGTTTTTCACAGCCTTAAACATACATTGAGTGGCACAGGAAGAGACACCAGCATTAGGTCGAAGATGGACAGCAGGCCTCCTCTGAGCACCCATAACAACCTTCCTGTGTGGCACCTCACCCACACTTTGGCTACAGCCAGAGTCAACAAGGACTGAAGCTGCAGTAACCACACTTCTCTGATCTATTGTTTCACCCTCCACCTGTCCAATATCTGAGGGCTCACTGGAAGGGATATGCATAAGCCTACTGGCTGTGTCCGATGGAAGTTCAGGGGATGGCTATATGTCAATTTCAGTGTCAGATTCAAACTATGCACCCTCCGACTGTGCCTGTGTTTGGCCACCATCACAGTTAGAGTCTACTGATACTCTGACATCAGGTGGTAGAAGCCCAAAACCTTCACTGTCAGGATCAGCTGTGATACTAAGCAACAAACACAGGAACAATGAATACCTACACTAGTATACTCCAATATATGTTAACTATTAGACAGTACAGCAATGCACACAACAGTCATGACATCAACATTACACACTAAAATATTTCTTTAAATTGTTCATCAGTACTGACATAAAAATGTTTGTTTTACCATGTGCAGATGATGGTATCCTCTGTATGCCAGACGGTTCTGGAAGAAGTTAAGAAAAATGTAAGGCCAACATGATCACAATTAACAGTAACACAGGGGGTAATACTTTTCCCCTTTATATGTCCACTAATATTACTATCAACAAAAACTTGGATGATAACTCCAACCTAAGCTCATGTGTAATCAATCAGAATATGTTGTTAACTGTAGCAATCTTTAATCCCACAAAAATATTTCTTCTGAAACAGAACTAACATGTTGATTTAAATTGTTTTACTATAGAAAAGTATTTAATAATTTAAATACAAAAGCCTACCTGGAAGCTACTCCTCGGACATGCTTGCCTTCCCTGAAACAGTAACAATGTCAAGGACATGCTGTTGTGCACTTTATTGAGAGCTATCTGGATCCCTGATAGTGGACAGAAACTCTTCATTTGCTGTTAGTGGTGGCTCTGTTGCATGCCCCCCCAGTACCCATCCAATCATGGCCCACAGCAACTGCTTTCCTCCATGCAGATGAGATCATGTCAGTGGCCCTGTGGTGCACCTGGTCATATGTCTTGCTGTGGCCACCCACTGTAATAATGTCTGCAATGATCTGTTGCCAATTTTGCATTCTACCCGACACATCTGCATGTCCCCTCTCAAGCAGGAAGGCACCATGTTGCTAAAAAGTTTCAACAATGACCTAATTCTTAGGGTCAGTAAATGGTGTTTTTTTAGGATTGAGATGCCTGGGTGGCATAGTCCTTAGTGTCCTAAAAGACAACAGAAGTATAATACACAAAAGTATCACATAACTACAAAATAACTGTTTCCTGATTAAACAGAAAAGGTAGTATTTCAGTATTACTCACTGGAGAAACATAAAACAGTCCAGAGATTTGAAATACGAACAAGAGGCTAGATGCAAAAAAAGGAGAATAACAATAGCAACATATCCTTGTTTTTGTCATAACAGAAATGCAGCTTTGCTCCCCCACCCTCAAAAGATCAGGCAAAAGACACATTTTGCTAACAAACCATCTTTAAAATGTTAAAAGTGCTATCAAATTAACTGTCCCTGAAAAATATCTACAGATTTAATACAGCACATTCAATGTTAAGGTATTGCCAATCATGTATACCTGTGAAATGCTTTGACAAAAATGGCCATACCATCAGTACATTTCTAACTAATACATACAGGTAAAGGTGTAAGAGCCTTTGCTAATCAAACTATGTATATAAAAATATTATACAGATTTTTCTTAATTACATTTCGACATATACATTATGTAGCTGACAAAATGAAAGCATACCTTCTCAAGTTCAGTAATCCTCTGTGTTTTCCACTTAAACAAGTCTCCTCACCTTCAGGTTTGCTAGCTATGGTTGCCTTTTTATGGTGTAGATTCTGGGCTGTCAGCATAGTTAATACACAAATGAGGTGTGAACTTATTAGAATTGTTGAATCTCAAATACCTGGCTCCATGTATCACATGTAAACATAGTTCAGGCACTCCCACAGTGTTTGTTTTTAATGGATTGCAACAGTGAATGGTTACTGATAGGGAAAAGGAAAACACAACAGTAATGCACACTGTCCTACATTCAGTGGGTGTGTCAGGTTAAACTTACAAAGTGTTAGATGTAATTTTGTCAAGGTTGGAAATGTATGTAAGCAGCACACAATTCACAGGTTATGTTCATTAACATCCAACCTCCCCTTCATTTGTTGGTAAATACATATTACATTATTGCATTTAATATCCTTGCACATTTTAAAGACAATGGTATAGAATAGCTTACATACTGCATGTCTCAGATTACTAGTCAGACAAGAGAAGAATGACCAACAACCCACAGAGAGGTAAGACAGAGCTATATATTTGAAGCAATACTCATAACTGGTTGTGTGATCACTTAGTGCACTGCATCCAGAAATAACAATTATATGGTTTCATATTACTGTAGGTAATGTTGAAGTTGGCTGTATGCAGAATGATTTCAGTCCCCTGTTCCAAAGCTGTTTGTGTGGCAAAGAGTGATAAGGCACCCTTACTGTATTCTGAAGGTTCACTAGAGTGAGAGTTCAAATCCAGAACTATGTAGACATATTTCATGTGTACTGACAAATATTTTGTAGTGTTTATTTTATAGATTGCTTTACTTCATTTGAACTACTTTTCTCTTCATTTATGTTTCGGTTCCCTGCTACAAAGCTGTGTAGCAAAGAGGGATAAGGCACCCTTGCTGTGTTCTGAAGTTTCACCGGAGTGAGAGCTCAAATCCAGACCTATGCAAAAATATATCATGTGTACTGACGTCTATTGTATATGTCATAGATTGCTGTGCCTCATTTCAACTACTTTTCCATTTGTTTTTTTTTTTTTTCTTTCTTTTGGGCCAGTGTTTGTGTGATGCATGGCTTACAGCAAACACAGAAAATGGAGAAAAATAAATGTGAGGTTTGGTTGTGATTATCTTGTTCGTGCAAAGCATGGCAGTGTGCAAACTGTACTAGTGGTCCACCCAGGAAGCAGACAGAATACCTGCAAAACTCCTGCAAACAGGTGTTTGTAAAAGGGTAAAAGTCAAAAACAATACATCTGTTTTTCATCACACAACTATACTTAGTGGTATTGTGTGGCAGTTAGCAGGGTTCCCCAGCAGCTGCAGCCATCTAATACCTGCAGACAGGCCTCAAATAGCCAATAATTGAAACTGGATAAATTCAGCAAATTCTGTTAGGTACCACTCAAACCCACTAAGTGGCATTGTGCAGCAGTTAACACAGAGACCTTAAGAATGATTAGGAAATTAGAAAATTCCATGTAATTAGTCCTTTGACAGCAGGTGTGAGTGTAGAGCTGGAGTGCAGATGGTCCTGGGTACTAACATAGGGCATGCAACCTTTTTTTACTGTTGTGGCAGTGATGTTTATAGCAATGAAGTAAAAAATAGACAAAACTTATTTCAACATTCTTGCGGTAACAGGTGTAAGTGCAGGACTGCTATACATGTTGCCTGAGTTCTATTAAAGGCTATTCCACACACTTTTACTGTTGTACCACTATTCACTCTCACTTATAACCCTTCAGATCGTGGAGCTAATATGAATAATATGCATGAAGGATGAAACACAATTACTGTGTTTTCAGATGTATGAGTGAGTGTATACTGTCTACTATATTACTGTAAATTAATTCTGCTATCTGGACTTGCATGGCCTTCACAATTACCTAAGACACATACACAACTTCATCTATATCCAATAGCCTTGTCAAGTCACACACATGCATGTGTAGCAGTTCAAACCGTCACCTGTATTTATGTATGATTTCTGACCATTTCTGAGCAGCTCTTAATCTGTGGCAAAGATGGAAAATCAATGTTGTGAAATAAAATGTTTGTCCCTTATGCCTAGGTTTGAGTCCCATACTGTAAAATCAGTTTTACTCAATGTATAAAGGCAAAAGAATGTATCAGGTTATTACAGTTATGCCCCAGTGCATGTCTGCAAACTTAACTCACCTAACAGTTACCTTCCAATATCCAATATATATATTTCATGGCTACATCAGTAGACACCCCTCAAACTAAGGCCAAGTGTCAGATTAACCTTCCAGTTTCAATTATTCCCTGCTTGGCAATGCTGTGCTCTGTTTAACATCATGCAAATGCTGCTGGCATTGTTGCTCAGGTTTACACACTACCACATGATCATAGGATGATAATAGGATATTGGCCGGAGGCCCTTATAAGCCTAGCCAAGAATGAAGCCCACGTTCCCTCAAGTAAACATGATAACTGGAACTGGAGGGAAAGCATCAGTTTCCATTGCTCTAATTCAGCTGGTAGACATGGCTGGCATTGGAGAGGAAGGTAATAAGTTTAGAGTACAGAGGTGGGGTGTCCAGGAGTTCCAGATATTTACTTGACTCCTGGTAAAGCACCATAGCCAAAGGCTTCTATGGGGGACTATTTTGCCTCCCAGTACAAGTCTGAGGCATGGAATAGTTTGGCCCAGACTGTATCCAGTGTCACTGATATCTCACGCACTGGAGAGCAATGCAGGTATCATTTCAATGACCTACGCAGGTGAAAAAGGGATACTCTCAACCATTAGTTACATGAGTTTGAGACTGCAGACATCATACAGCTGTGTAAGTATGACAATAAGAGAGTACGTTTAAGATTTAGAAAGATAAATATAGGCAAGACTGGTATTCATAATGCTCTTCTGTTCTTTTCTCTTCTTTTCCCAGCTTCTAAAAAATGTGAGTTCAATCAGCAGGCTCATCTTGCTCAACTAAAGAGACTAAGGGGAAGCAAGTGGTATGTATGCAGCAGAAGAGAAGTGTTGTAGCTTTAAATGTTAAATATAGATTTTTGGTCATTTATACAGATGTATTGAATTGAGCATGCATATCCCAACTGTAAAAGCAAGTATGCATGCATTAGTCTATAGCACAAACCAATTGTATGAGTCCAATATTAGACTGTAGTCAGAGGTTGTACATTCAAATACCAACATTCCCAGCTATACGGTACTTTTATATTTTTCAATAAAATTTACATTAAATTAAAATGGCCTCCTATAAATTGTAATCTGCATAACTGGAACATGCATATGTGCAATATGTGCACATTTCAAGGATTACTTTCAGAAATCTGTAGTATGGTGTCTAACTGTTAGGACATATACTTAAATTTAATACTTCAGATAAAAGAGTTGCATAATTGTGTTAATACGTTGTATGTCACATATGATGGTACTGATTTTATCTCTTTTTCTCTCACCCCAACCCTTATCCCTCTATTTTTAGTTGCTATTATGTGCCATCAAAATGTCTCCATGTCTTCCATGTGTAGTACATCACTAAATGCTACACAGCACAGCAAGGTAGGTGAGCCCCAGTGGATCAGCCTGCCCCCACTCCACTGGCTCCAGCACCAATGCTCAGTATGTGAGGGAGCCAACCTGGCAGCACTGCCTCTGCTGCCCTTGCACTACCTGTGCCCTCAGATAGTACTACCCTAAATGCTGGTGCAATGGTACTCTCCAGGAGCAGTGGCAGAGGAAGTGATTTTATCACCTGTAGGGAGATGCCAGGGATGGTGCGTAGGGTCATGCACCGCACCATTGGTGTACACCTATGCCAGATGTAGAGGCTGATCTTTCTCATTGTCCATAGGAGTGGAAGACATCAAGTGCTACAGTCACCAGTTGAGTAAGGGGAAAGTGATGACAGTCCAATGGGTGAGAAATCGATTCTCACTGCCTCCAAACTTGATGGCCATGAGCTTGCTTTGTCCCCTCCCTCACCCCAGTCATGGTGTCCTCCAACCTTTTGTGTCCCTCACCATCCTGTATCTTGTCTTGTTTGTCTTTTTTTTTGCATTTGCTTCCTCACCTAACCAACTTACCTGACCCAGACATACCTACACCCCTTACCCAGCAGTCTTCAATTACTGAATTAAAAAAAATGGGCACATGTCCCATAAAAAAAGAATCATCCCATACATAGCTCTCCATTTTGTACATGTGTCTTTTTGATACACTTGATGTGGTCTAATTGGCTATACAACATGACTACGGTGTTGTAACCCCTCTCTCTGGAGGTGAAAGTCCAAATTCAGCTAATATTCTTCACGTATAATCAGTTTTTACTGTTGAAGAAATGGATAGCTTTGGTTCTTTCCTCCCTCTTCCATATTCCTGTATCATTTGTCATTTGTTCTTCCCCTGCTTGCTCTCCATTTAACCACTTTCCTATCTACCCAATTCTTACACCTATAATCTGATCAAAAAATAGAATCATACACAACACACATAAGTAGCAGAAAAAGCAATGGATCCCTTCAAGTTTTGGCCTCTGTTTGTGCAGACTTTTCCATCATGCAGCAATACCAAGTGACATTGAGAAGTGGTACAATGCTGCAGTTATCGCTGTGCAATCTCACTTAACCCCAGTGCACAATGCACATACAGCAACACATGTACTATAAAGAATTAAAGTAATTGAATTATCACTGATTACATAAAAGTATTTAAAAGTTTTAGACACACTTGGATTAGAATCCAGTATCATCTGGGCTCAAAAAATGTGTCACTGCATTTACACCTGCTGCCATAGAGTCATTTAAGTAGTAGGTGTGTTTCATAGACTCAATACAAACTCTAAGACTTTATCAATGCGACTCACATTTGCACAGTGCTTAACTATGTACAAACAAGGAAAGTATTGGAAATGTGTATCTCGTATGTGCAAACACTTTGCCAACCATTGTGCAAACTCACTGTTTACTCCTCTCTGGAAAACTAAATATTATTATGTACTACTGCTGCTTACTGTTCATTACCTGTCTATAACATGAAATTATACATGAAAACAAAACAAACTGAAGAATCTATCTAACAATATGTCACATATTTGCAATATAGCCATGTGTTGCCTCCCCCCAAGCACTGCAGCCCTGGTGTCTCAGTACTTTTTCACACATATATTACCTACACTACATAAATTAATATCAAATGTTCTGTGATATGCAATACACATCAATATGGTATCATCCAGAACTATAACTATTGCCCATAAGCCTAAAAATCATTATCTGCCAGGCTAGAAAATGGGTCAGCGTGGACGTTCTCCACAGGGACATAGGTAAACTTCAACACACTTGACCCAACCCATTTTGGTTTTATCAATGGTAGATCTTGCTTATTAAACCTAGTGGATTTCTTTGATACTGACCCCAAAGTCCTGAATGAGGGCTAATAGAATATATTGCTTATGTTGTATTATCCAAGGCCTTTGACACTATCCCCATTCAGATAGAGAAAATCTCCCATCTGGGAGTGACCCATGCATTACTAGATGGATAGCCAACTGGCTCACTGACAGAACACACACTATCAAAGTTGGAGACTGCAACTCCACCAGTAGACCATTTACCGGTGGAATATCACAATGTTCTGTACTGGGCCTTCAACTGTTTGGAAAATATTTCTCTGAAGTACAGGCAAAGGTAGATGGCCTGTGACTTACAAAGTTTGCAGATAGCTGTCAACTGGATGCAGTCATATAGAGTTCCCAACTATGTTAATATATTACAAAAGGGGCTGAAGCAGACAAATGATTGGTGCCAAACTCACAGACTGAACCTTAAAGCAAAAAATGGCTCATTGCCGCCTTTGTCAATGAAGTACCCCTGCTAATTATCATATACATAGCACTCCTCAAACACAGTGTTGCGAGACTTGGGAACACATGTTGATAGCAATCAACACTTCAATCACTATGTGTCCATAGTGGTAAGGCACACATTCTACATTGCTCACCTCATAAATAAGGCCATCAAATCCAAGACAAGAGAGGTCATAGCTCTGCTGTACTTGACACTTATCAGACCACTACTTAAGTACAATTCTCCCTTCTGTCTGTACTTTACAAGGAGATTGTGACTGGGAGAATCCAGAGCCTCCAAAGCATGACAGAATGGAAAGACTGAAAGAAATGTCACTGTACTCAGTATCATGCAGGCTGCTGAGAGGTGACCTATGCCTGACCTACAGAGCAGTCTCAGAGCCTGCCCTACTGAAAATGCTGGACATCTGAAAAAAAAATGGGGCAAGAATAACTTATTCCAGAGATCTTGACCTATCCTGTGACATAAACAGAACATTCTGAGGAGACAGATATATGTCCCAGTGATTGCCACTCCTCTGTAATAGGCCCCACTGCATGTAAAGCAGTGATCCTCAATGATCCTATTCAAGTGCAACCTTGACAACTGGATGAGTAATTATAAATTCACCCCGGGGGTGGCACCTATGCCCCTCATGGACAGGGCAGTTGGTGCTGATCACAAAATCACTCTGCTAACAATGACCATCTAACTATACTGAATAAGAGTACTTGGGTTTTTACACAGTCAGGCTTGTAAACACCCTAGGGCCATTAGGCTAGTAACCTTCTATGAACCTACACAGGCCTCCCAACATCTTCTCTTCAACATGCCCTGCTGATGTCATCCACTATAAGTTGACCTGCAGTCTTGTAAAAGTCAGACTTGTGCCGTGTTTCGTGCATAAAGTACTGCATTTTGAAGTCTGTGTACTTAGGTAGGGATTATATTCTCACTGCAGTCAATTGTGTGTGTGTATGTGTGTGTGTGTGTGTGTGTGTGTGTGTGTGTGTGTGTGTGTGTGTGTGTGTGTGTGTGTGTGTGTGTGTGTGTGTGTGTGTGTGTGTGTGTGTGTGTGTGTGTGTGTGTGTGTGTGTGTGTGTGTGTGTCTGGCCCCAAGATCAGAAGTAGGTGTCCTACAGTTACCTCTCCAATCTCATGGACTGACAGTATTTTTATACTTGCACATGTTACACATTTATTTCATGCAGACCTCCCAATATCTTCTCTCCAACATGCCCTGCTGATGTCATCCACTATAAGTTGACCTGTAGTCTTGTAAAAATCAGACTTGTGCTCTAGCACGTGTAAAGTACTGAGTTCTGTACTTTATGTACTTATATGGGTAGGGGTTCTATTCTCATTGCCAAGTGTGTGTGTGTGTGTGTGTGTGTGTGTGTGTGTGTGTGTGTGTGTGTGTGTGTGTGTGTATATTTGTGCTCTTGCTTGACATTACAGACAGTCTTTTACACCAGCATGTGGGACACTGTTTTTACCATATTCTCCTCACCAGACACTGCTGATATCATCAGCTATATCTGATTTATGAATGCACACTATTCCCACTAGGGTAAGGTCAGAGACTGGCTTGGAGGCCAGGCAGAAGTCACCTCATCCTATAAGATCCAGATTACAATGACATGGCTTTCAGTCTATCCACATACATTATGGCAGGGTTTGTAGGCCCTGTGTTTTCTTGGTGAGAAACACCTGTAATCTCTCCAGTTACTGTATGTGTCTAATGACGTACATGCGTAAGAGGGCATTATACTCTATTATATAGCGTTCTGATGAGGTTTGAATACAGTGCTGTAATATAATCTTTAGATCTGAATACAATGGCATGACTTATGATGTGTACAACATAGGCTTTCAATACCAGTGTGGGCACTTGGTGGTCGAAGCTCAGATTGCAATCTACATGTGTTCCTAGTACTTGCATCACTGGGTTTCAGCATAGCGGGACTGTTGCTGATGCTGTAACTGGCAGAGAATTCCACTTTGTAGAAAGCCAAAATAAAGACACATTTTGGCATGTATTTGTAGACTGCGTTACTTTGTCACCAATCATTTGTCTGTGTTAGCCCCTACTGTAATATGTTATCATCATAGGTGAACTCAGTGATTGCACCCAGTATGCGAGAATCAGCAGAAGTGGTAAGCCAAAGGCTGTATACTTTAGCCTGAACTGTTGAGAAATAGAGTCCAGACAGTAAAGTGCCAAGCACAGAACCCTGGGGTACGCCAATGGTGACAGCTCTACTGGTACAGGTTAATTCACCAACTTCCACAGTATGTGTTCTGTTGGTGAGCCAACTGGTTACCCATCTAGTGACACAAGGATTAATCTCAAGCTGGTTGAGTTTCTCAGTGATTCCTGCATAAGGGATTGTGTCCAAACCGTAGGCCAGATCAAATAGTCAGTATTCATTGTCTTACCTTCATCCAGGCCTATCACACAGAATCAATGGGTGTGACAACATCACAGATCACCTATTGCATGACTCAGCAAATACACCTTCCTGATACAGTTGAATACACACTTCAACACACCCTCCACACAGACTTTGTTCCTGTAGAACAATATTAATCTATATATAACCCTGTGACTTGGGGGGGGGGCAGCACCCAACACATGCATGTAGAGACACAGCCTGACTCTCCTCATCTGTGGGGTAGACCAACATGTCATTGTGGACGTTTTATTAAATGGACACTAGTAATATCCCAGCTGTGTGCAACAGACCTGTGTGAGTAGTTGTTAATGCTATACCATGTCTGTTACAACTGTTAGATGTCCTCAAAGAGGTCATCATGGGCATGCCTGATGACAACACTATCATCCTTTTGAACTTGACAAGCCCAAGGCATTTGGCACAAATCCACACTGAGGTCTGCACTCAGCACTGTCAGTTGTGGCCATAAGCACCTATATCATCAAGTGGGGAGAACATTGTATGACATACATGGCATAGAAATATGTTGAAACATGTGAAGTGAACTATATCTCAGGTCCAGTGATCAGATCTGTACATCAGGGCTGTTTGTTAGGCTCTTTTCTGTCCATTCTTTAAGTCACAGACATCACAAATGGCATACACATCCTATGTCCAAACAGTTGTCTGAAGGACTAAAGATTTTGGGCAATCATTGACTCCAACTGTGACATTAGTATAATACAGACAGTATCAACACACCAAAGATTGCTGCCACAGCCATGACAACACTTGCAATGATACAAACAAATGGGGGATTTGTTACATCAGGAAAACAATCACACAACCCAAGTATAATGTAGACATCACACTCTATAATCAGACCAGTAGGTATGTGGAATGTTCACCAGCACGTGGTCATAGTCCTGACTACTCCCTTGTATGTGACACAGCTACTGAGTATATGAAGAACATCTGCATCACAGACCATAATACCTCCAAATTTCACAGCCTTCATCACACCAATAACTGAGTACAATTCACCCTTTTTCATGTACCTCACTACAGATCTTCAGTGATGTGCAACTGCAGTGTACCACCTTTCCCACAGTGAGCTGTCACATATCTTATTGGCCATGTCTAGGTATTCTTTTTGTGGAATAAACATGACTGTCTGATGGTGCGGAAAATCCATCAAGGTGTTACACCAGATGCATGTGTGATACCTGTTCTGGTGATGCACACAGTACATACATAGCTGTTTAACAACATTAATGATATCGATAACATTTGTGACAGCATGGATTGTGTCATATGCACACCAGTCAACTGGGCTGTATTGATCATACTGTCATATATATATATATATATATATATATATATATATATATATATATATGTATATCAGTGTCCCTCCTAACACCTCCAGCAAATGTTACAGTGTCAGGACAGTGTGCGTGATTACCCTCATAGAGTGCAGACATGTCATAATAGTTGTACAAGTGTGTTTGTGCAGTACCCTCTCTGATTACTGTAAATCACATATGTTATGTCAGAGATGTGGATTACTGGTGGTATTCTGATATTCTCCATGATTGTGAATGTTTCTTTTAATACTTTCCATGAGCCTCTACTTGTATCCCACTTGCTGGAGACCTTTGCTGAGATTGCACTCATAATCAGGCAAATCAGTTTGCACAGCTTCACAAAATGCACCCTACCACAGTTGTATATGACATCCTTGATATATGCCCTCTGCATTGTTCTTGTAAGGATGCTTATCTCACACATACATCCTCCTCATTGTTATGTCACATTGTGTGATAGTCACATAATGCACATTTTTATTGTACTGTCCCTACTGTACCATATTGATATGTGATGGGCGTTGCCACTACAACTGCCTTCCATTGACATGCCTTCATCTGCTGTACATTAGGTTGTTTCACCTGTCCTCCTTCCCTGTCTTCATTCCTACACACCATCTGTGTGTCCCTATTCAATACACACATACTTCCCCAGGTGTATATTTTACATAGCAGTCCATGTACCCTTACAGATCATTTACACAACTTCAGTACAGAATGACAGGAATGGGCTTTCACAATAATCTGCACTATAGATACATTGTCCTGTACTGTGTTTGGATCATATACTTAATAATCATGCCTCTCAGCTGTCCAGATTTTCACAGAATGTCCAGATTTTTGTCTTTGTATCTTTTGGTATGTTCCTTATCAAATTTGTGGTTTCCTGCCATATCACTAGGATGATCTTATGACTGATGTGACTCAATAAGTCCATGTATTTGAGTTTCAGACTTCAAATCTTTCAGAACATGTATCTTAACACTAACCCCTGGTTATTCTAGCACATTACTAAAAAGTGAATATGTCAAATATGTCCCTGTTTTTTGGTCATTTTCCACCCATTATGTTGGCCTTTGTCCAGATAGAGATTGACAGCTATCTGTTAAGTTGTGATTATTGTGGCATTTTGTGCAAAACTGAGGACCTTCAGTGCTCTGATTTAAACAGGATTGCTATCCATGTTTGCTTACATGGTTTCCTGGCCGACAACACTGTTGCCAGCCACGATGCCTCACTTATTTATGTTTAAACACCGTGCGCAGCATGAATATGCAATGAGCACTGCTGCTCACCGTGCACACATGTAAACTCCATGTAGGCTTCGCACAAAGCCTACACAGAGTTTAATGAACCCCAGAGTTTGTTCATACTATGAAATTATTAAGTACATAAGCATAAATAACTGCCCCCACACTTTAATGCCCTAATCATTCTTGCACAACATTTCTCTCAATCTCATCATTTCAAAGAACTTGAATTAATAATACACTCGTATGAGATACTTGGCTTCCTTGAACTAAACAAATCTGTGCCCACTTTGCTCCAAGCTTGTTCTGCTACCGTGCAAACTATTATACTTTTGTTATGATATGTGCTGCAGATGACACCACTCTACTAACTTGCTCTGTTTGAGGGGTCATCCCTGTCCCCTGTATTATACATTTTGTTCTTTCTTTGCACTTCATTAATCTCAGATATAATTAATCTGTCTGCTCAAGTGTTTATCTTAGCTTATTTGGGGCTATCGATTTATCAGCTTTGAAAAGTAATACTTGAATGCAATTTATTTTTTAAAAGAAAAAAATAAGACTCAACTGCTTTCCTTATGTGTGATATTTGTCCAGGCCTTAATTGGATCAAAATATTATAACAAATGTAAAATTCATCGCAGAGCATGCAGAACCCCATAGCTTCTAGAGTCTAGCAGTCCTCAGGCTTAATTCAGTTATTTCCTCTACATATAGTACAGTAAGTCTTGGTCAAACTCATTGAGATGTCATATTTTTGACCATACTCTACCAAGTAACACTTTGGACATCTGAAAAGCTATCAGCCTTAAGCAACATCCATTAAATTGTGGAACCCCTTCCCAACAAACATTTATCTGAAACCTAAAAAAAGAAGTTCCCTCAGCACCATTGGGGTTGAGGATGGTATAATGGTAATAAACCACATCCACACAACAATACCAACCTCATCAGCGGATACCCCACCATCTCTGCTTTCATCAAGAAAGGAGTCCTTCACCACAGTTAACAGCTAAAACCACTCAAGTTACACAATTACAAACAAGTACGGCTCTTCCACAAACACCCTGTAGGTATGACCAATCTCTCCATCAGTTCCAACAGATAAAGACTTCCCCCTACAAACATGGGCTGACAAATGCAAAAACATGAACAACCCTCAGCACTACACCCAGAAACTAAGATTCTCACTTTCTTTATGTCACACCTAGTACTGAAGCATCCACCACTCCCAGACATGCAAAATTCTGGAATGTTCTGCTAAAACAAAATGCTTATGCACTGCACCCAGTAGCCAAGTCCTCTGCCTCATCCATAAGAACACATATTTCTGAGAACTTCTGCAAAAACAAAAGTTCTTTCTGTGCACCACACAGTGCATAGGATTATAAAAAGATTGCAGAAAGTATGTCTTCTCACCCGTGGTGCATATTTAGTATGTGTGCACTCTATAAAACAGAGTACACTGACATATAACAACTTTAACATGCAGGCATCTCCCTTCTTGGATAAGAAAAACAGAGAGGTACAGTACTGAAAAGTTTCATGCATGTGTGATTCTGTCTTTTCATTCTATATTTTGCAAACATACCTTCATATAACAAATATACTTACTTCCAAGAGTACAAAATAATTAAATTCTACAGTAAATATCAAAAACAAAAAGTGACAGTGTAACAACTATTACCTCAAGGTACATAATAATGTATTACAGTGTCTCAGATAAGTTAAAATGTTAAAATGTATTATATCTCTTATATGTTAGAAATCAAATAAACAGTTATGAAACATTCCTAAATTGTGAGGTAAACATAATTTCTTTGCATTACTTGTAATTACTAAAATAAAATATAAGCATGATTTCTGCCAAAAAAATCTAATGTGCTATACATACAGTAACACAATATTACTAAAATGTGCAACACTGACCAGGTCAATAAAACAGCAAGACAAACATAATTAAGTGTGTATTTATTAACGTGAATAGCCTTAGCCACCCAAGGCACTTGTGCTAGTATCACTAGAGATCATTCTAGTGCTCACGGTACTGATCCCCTCTCCATGGAATGCTTTTCAGTCCTTAGAAGTTCCAGTCAATATTCTCCCATGCAAGACACTGCCACAATATCCTGACTCTTTCAGCAACATCATAAGGCTTTATAAGTTGGCCTGGGTAAATAAGAAAAAGGGTCTTCGCATCACTCCACCTGCTTGCCCTATGTGGTTGAACATCTGAACTTAGAATATGAGACTGAAAGTACAGCAATTTATCAAGCAAGCTCAAGCAACAGCTAGGCTCATAAAGACACCAGAAGCTACAAAATGTATATGTATATCATTGATATTTTACAGTCTCTTATTGTTCCAAAGTGTGAGTGCACACAGTATTTCCTCATGTTCATTTGCTTAAACATACACAAAATTAATGAAACACAATACCGGGATATACTAGACAAGATAACATATTAATGCTGACAAAGCAGATGAGCTCTGCAAAAGAGCGAATCCAGCTAGTAATGGATAAAGCTGAGCATCACCACACTGTGTTGTGTTTTAACCCCTTAACTGCTGAGCATTTTCAGAACATCTGCCTCCATAACAATGGTAGTTTTTTTGTCTGTTTTTTTTTGTATTCCAATATAAAAACCCATTTTTTCATACTATTTGAATATTTTTTCCATAAAACTTTCAGGAAGTGTTACTGGCATAATTTTCTATAAAAAAAAACACTTAGACCTGGCTCCTACTCTTAAAGAAAAAGGAGCAGTTACCTCTTGAATTTTAATGAATAATTAAATATATATCATTATTTATGTTATTTTGCAACGAATAAAAAAGATTACTATAACTAGAAACAAATACTGCTTATAGGCCTAAAATGGCAGAGTATATATTTATGTTTTAATAGATTGTATTAATTTCAATCTAAAGAAAAGTGAAAGTTACACTTTTATTTCAAATGAGTATTTGGGAAATGCAGCAGCTTATCAATTTCCTAAGGCCACTATGAACTGAATTTTAACTGCCACTTCAAATATTTTTTATGAAATTTTCAGGATGAGAGGCAAGAAGAGTTACACTTTTATGGTAATTTGAGCATTCTGATATTGTTTATGAAAAAGCAGGCAACAGGAACTCAAATAAAAGCATGTCTGCCTATCAGAACAAATAAAATATTTGTCTTTTTGCTACAAATACAAAAATAATCGAAATTATACAATGACCTCCCCCCATTAATATTCCAAAACATGTATGCTGATTGGTCAGCGTGCTCATTGTAAATCAGACTTATACTAATGGAAAAAGGTCCGATCACCCGGACTTTTTCCATTAGTATAAGTCTTTACTTTTTTTTGTGTTAGGCAGCAACGGAGAATGGAAGAGCTCCGTTGCTGTAATCTCGCTATGTTAAATGAGTTTAACATAGCGAGACAGCTTTAAAAAAGGGAATGGAGTTCTTCCTTTCTCTGTTGCTTTTTTTTAAAGCTGTCTCACTATGTTAAACTCGTTTAACATAGTGATCGCTATGTTAAACTCGTAACATAGTGAGACAACTTTAAAATAGCAACGGATATCTTCCTTTCTCCGTTGCTTCCTCTACACACATCTCTGATGTACTGGGTAAGCATACGCATGCACAGTACATCAGAACTGCTGCAGGATACCAGACAGCTGCGGAAGTTCAACACGGAGGCATAATACAATGCCATTATTTAAGAAAAGTAAGTATTTTTTCTTAAATAATGTCATTGCATAATAGCAATAACCCACTTCTAGGTGTGGGTAATGCTGGATTTACACACAGTTGTCTTTGGCCACTTGGGCTTTGCCCTAGTGACCAAACCACACCAACTGTGGATAAATCCAGCATTACCCACACCCAGGCATGGGTTATTGATTAAATATCACATTTTATGAGAGAAATGTATTATTATCATTCATTCAATTCATAAGCACAAAGCAATGATATGATTCTGATACATACTGAATTTGTCAGATTAAAACAATACAAAATTGTAGATTATATGCAAATCAAACAGCAAAAATAGTTAACTTAAACAGCTATATAATACTACTAGCAGTACCTGACAATAAAGGACTATATGAAATATTACAATAATTTGTTTAGAATAATATGTCATCACCCATAGCTACAGAATCTACTTAGCTGGTTACTCCATGGTTGGATTTGTTTGTTCTGTTGTATACTTGGTGGCTTTTCAGTTGCCCGCCCCTACTGTAAATTTGATCTGGGACACTCCTTCCAGTCTAATGTCATTACCTTATTCTACCTAATCCAGGGAGAATATTTGAGAAGGCCAACCCACTTAGTTTCTGCTCCTCCTTTCCCCTTTCCACTTTACAAAACACACACACACACACACACACACACACACACATATATATATATATATATATATATATATATATATATATATATATATATATATATTCTAGGCCTGTTTCCTGCCTTTCCTGTAAGTTGTCTAGTCCAGATACAGATTTACTGTATCCAGGACTGTTTGTAAGCTTCTGAGCCCCCAAGCCTTTCTGTGTTCGAGGGAAGCCTTCTAGCTTAATTTTGTTTCTTAGAACTATCCAGTTTTCTAGTTTCAGCACTCAAATCTGTTTCTTTGAGCTCAGCACTTGTTCAAAACTCATTGTAAGCACTAAATAAGCTACAAATTACTACAGCACTCAACTTTTCTCACTTGTCTACAGGAAAACAGTTTTTAGTACTTAACAAATAAGCACCTATCCAGGCATGTCTAAGAGTCAGCTCCCGTTTTTTTCTTCTGTCTACCTGATGAATCTGGGCATCTTTGGGCAATGCAGAAATTGCCTCATGTACACATACAACCCTCTCATCCTACCACCCAGCACTACAAGCTGTGAAATGCACTTATATAGCCAAACTGGAAGCAAAGCTCTCTTCACCCAAGACTGCACTAGACAGTCAAGAGAAGAAGGTAAACACTTGCACCACACCACACTCATCACATAGTCACTCAAAACCTACACCACCAAAACACACACATAGAAACACAAAACACATTTGCGGAGGCTCTCAATAAAAATCTACCCAAGCAACAGGGACCTCCAAAGCAGAAACGCAAGCAACTTCCAACCGCCAACACAACGCAAATGACACATAGCCCACAAACTCAATGTGCCACTCAACCACAGCCCATAAGGCATAACAACATACCCAACCCTCTAGTCATAGGTGATTCTACAGTCAGGCACACTGATGTTCCACTCACCAGGCTAAACAAGGAGAAAGTTACTGTCAGGTGCCAGGATCCACCACATAATGCATGCACTCAGGTCACTCCACAACAAGTACAAACATGACTCTGTCATTGTCCATGTTGGTGTGAATGACCTGAGACGTACCTCCCTGAACTACATGAAAAGAGACATGGAGGAGCTATCTGATCTTGTAGCCCAGGCAGGTATGTCCCTAGCCCTGATTAGCATCCTGCCATCACCCAGAATGATACCACAGTACAAGGACAAAATGATTGAATTCAACAATTGGCTAAGCTTCTGGTGTCATTCTAAGGGGATCCAGTATCTGTCTGCCTTGGATGACATGATCGACAAACCATGATGCTTTGCCAGAGATGGTCTGCACCTATCGTCCTTGGGATTCTGGATACTGGCTAAGGCTCTTGCCACCCCTATAGTGTCTTTTTTTAGGCAAGGCTCAAATGACAAATTCACCACCGTAACAGGTACAAGCAAGCAAAATCTGAGGGTAATGCTACTTAATGCTAGAAGTCTAAACCTCAAAATGCACTCACTCAAGGCACTACTTAAAATGGAGAACATCGACATCTGTGCAGTGACAGAGACCTGGTTCAAGGCTCCAGAGAGCAACCCTGTATTACCAGGCTATAATTCATACCACACCTTTCGGCCACCTAACCTAGACTGAAAGACTAAAGATGGAGGCGTGTCCATATTCATTAAGGATATCCACAACTCCAGGCTAGTTGCTCAGCATAATGCATCCGAGATTATCCAAGTGCAACTAACTCTGGGCAAGACCACAATCCAAATTGTAGCTTGCTACAGATCCCCCACCATGCCCCAGGATTCTCACTCCTCATTTCTTGATACACTGGAAAATATTAGGGTACAACCTAACACCCTAATAATGGGCAATTTCAACTACCCCACCATTAACTGGAAAAACTACTCATGTACCAACTCTTGTGCTCAACATTTTCTGGAATTCATAAATTCCAACACCCCTACCAGGGACAGCAATATCCTAGACCTGGTCATTACCAACATGGGCAACTGCTGTTCCTCGTTGGTCAGATCCGACCACAAGCTAATCAGCCTAGACATCCACATCCCACCCTCACCCCCCATTAGGGAAACTACCGTAAAAAAATTCTCCAAAGCCAACTTCACGCTTCTTAAGACAGAAGTGTCAAACTTCACGACACCCATGCTGACGGACAATAGAGGTACGACTGCTGAATCCTATATAAATGCACTTTATAAGCACTTACACGAGTGCATGGATCATGCTATCCCTAACAGAATCAAGATGCTATCCTCCAAAAAAGGAAGCCAATCTGGTGATCCCTTGCCATAAACAAACTCTACAACAGAAGAAAGAAGCTGTTGCAAAAAAGAGTAAAATCCCATGATTGAAGGAACTCCATGGTCAGCCTCAGTAAAAAGCTGAGATCCTCCATAAACTCCTCCAAAGCTAACTACAAAAACAAAATCGCCACTGATTCTAAAGACAACCACAAAACATTCTATAGCTATGTCAAGAATCTCAGTGGCAACATTCAGATCTGCTCTGAGTTACAGCACAATGGCACTAAATATACAGAACCAACTGATATTGCCAACATCCTGGCAGATAGGTTCAGTGCTAACTTTACCCCTCTCTCACCCCCTAAAGGGCCCATCTCTATATCGGAAGAATGCAAAGTTCCTGTAATCATGGCTGCACAGGTAAAAACACACTCTCCAAAGCCAAGAACACAGCATCCATGGGACCTGACAACATCCCAGGCTGCGTTCTACATGAACTACAGAACGAACTGGCACCCCACCTAAGTACCATATTCAGTCATAGCCTCACCTCAGGCTTTGTGCTCACTAAATGGCACACAGCAATGGTTATCCCACTCCACAAAGGGGGAGCCACCACGGACCCCGGGAACTGCCACCCCATTAGCCTGATGAGCCTGGTCTGCAAGGCTTTGGAACATATCATCATGGAACTTATAAACAATGACATTGGTAATCTCCAAACTCTGGACCCTACCCAGTTCGGATTTGTAAAAGGCAGATCATGTCTCCTAAACCTGATAGACTTCTTTGAAGCGGTTACCAAAGCCATAGATGAGGGTAAGGTGGTTCACACAAACTATCTAGATCTCGCCAAGGCTTTTGACACCATCCCCGACTCTGGAATTATAGATAAACTCACAAAACTAGGTATAAATCAATAGTCACAAGATGGGTTGCCAACTGGCTCACTGACAGAACTCACACTGTGAAAGTAGCAGACTCTAAATCCAACTTCAGACCAGTGATAAGTGGAGTACCACAGGGTTCAGTCCTAGGTCCTCTCCTGTTTGGTATCTACTTCTCTGAAGTACAGGCTAACACAGAAGGTCTTTGGCTAACAAAGTTCACAGATGACTGCAAACTAGGAGCCATAATCAAAACTTCTAACGATGTGGACATCCTACAAAAGGACCTCACTAAGACAGATGCCTGGTGTCATAGCCATGGCCTCAAGCTCAATGCCAAAAAGTGCATTGTCATCCCTTTTGGTAAAAACTCTGTACCCAAACTACCACATAGGCGGTAGTCTACTTAACACCAAAAGTGTGATGAGACCTTGGGACACAGGTGGACAGTACTCTCTCCTTTGATAATCACATTGCCACAGTAGTCAGGAAATCCTTCTACATGGCACACCTCATCACAAAAGTTTTCTCATCCAGGAAAAAAAGAGGTCATTGTTTCCCTCTACTCCTCACTCATTAGACCCATTATAGAGTACAATGCCCCTTTCGTTATGTACCTCACAAGACATCTACAACAACTGGAAAGGCTGCAGAAATACCTCAAAAAGAGGATTACTGGCCTCAGACAGATGTCCTACGCAGACTGTCTCAAACTCCAACTTCACTATGTCGCATATCACCTACTCATAGGTGATCTCCACCTAACATACAAAGCTATGTCAAACCCAGAGCTGTTGGACATGCTCCACTTAAAGAAATCCCACTACCTCCTAGCTACATGCTGTAGGGACCTAAACCTTGTCACCACAATAAACAGAACATGCTGGAGGGATAGATTCCTGTCCCAGAGACTTCCCATACTCTGGAACAGACTACCTATCTGTATCAAACAAAGCTCCTCATTAGCACTCTTCAAGAAAAATCTTGATGACTGGATGGGAGATAGGAAATTCACCCCGGGGATCACTTCTTTGGTTCTGCTTGACAGGGGCACAGGAACATAATTTTCTTGGGTAACAAAAGCCAGGGTACCATTTGGCTAGGCTTATATAGGCCCTAGGACCAATAGCCTAGTACCTACCTATGAACCTATAAACCTATAAGATATTTATGCAACTTATCTTCATGTAAAGCACTTTAACTCATTCAAGCCTGCATCGCCTTTTTGTATATTTCCAGTTCATACCCAGAGCTCCTTACATGTGGTAGCATTGTCACCTCACAGTAAGACGCTGTCCGGTTCGATTCTCAGCTAGAGCGTCATCTGCTTGGAGACATGCGTGAATGGGCGTACCTTCGTTGAAGGTTGTGCATCAGGGCTGGTAACTTGGGATGTAAAAATCAACTACCAATCATTAGCGAACCGGAGTTCCGCTGTGGCAACCCCTAACCGGGAAAAGCCGAAAGACACAAACAAACCCAGAGCTCCTTACAGCAGCCAGAACATTTTTGAGCCTGGTTTCATTTACTAAGTGCCTTCCCATCTAACAATAGGGTTGTATTAGAAAGTGCAAGGTGTTATAAACAAAATGACACTAAGATTGTTAATCAAGGATGTCCTGCAGTACAGAACTTAATCACTTTTCATAATTTATTATTCATATTTTCATATTTATATTCACATTTTCATAACTGAGAGCCCTACATGTTATTGAGGAGTATGGTGTGATATGCCATGGTGGAAGAAAGAGAAATTTCTTGTTAATGTCCAATTATATCATACTATACCTGATATATTGCCAGCTGTTTATTAGTAATAATGAAAAATCCAAAAATACGCATTGCTTGAGGTTCACAGAAGGTGGCTTTTACTGAAGTTTTTTCATAGTGTCATCATTGACTAAAAGTTAATTCATGGAATTAATATAAATCCATGACATGTTGGGTGTCTAGCAACTGTTGTAAAATATAAATGTGTAATTACATGGCATATGCACTACACAGCTTACCCTTCTCTGCACCATAAATGTGGCATTAGCAAGCATTTTTACATCATTTTGCTCATTGCAAAATGGTCATGTCCACATCCGAGGGTTTTATAGAACAGTATATATATATATATATATATATATATATATATATATATATATATATATATATATATATATATATAAAACACACTCACACACACACACACACACATACATATAAACGGTTATATTTTTTCTTATCAAAAGCTCATGCTTTGATAAGAAAAAGTACAACCCCATTTATGCGAAAGTGCACTTAAACGAAAGTCCACTTTTGAGACTATCAGTTAATCGAACCAGTAATATTAAAAAAAAAAAACCACTACAAAGGCATTTTTGCAGTGGGGCAAGGCCCCTCCTGCACCCCCAATGTGAGGGGCTGCGCTCCCCATACTCCACTACTTTATATATACCAACTACAAAATCGCACTACAGTGGGGAAACAGGTATATTCCCTTATCCCCACTGTAGTGTGCTTCTGTGGTACGGTGTTTTTTTTTTTTTAATATTACTGGTTCAGTGAACCTGTAGTCGCGAAAATGCACTTTTTGTTTAAATGCACTTTCTCGTAAATGGAGTCTTACTTTTTCTTTTCAAAAGCATGAGCTTTCGATAAGAAAAAGTAAACCCATATAAACATATGTCTGATACTTGCTAGCTATGATGTGTGCAGCCCCCTCCCTCAAAATACTGATGCATGCAATGTCACAGCACTGATATGTTTACTCACTCACTCACAACAGCCATTTGCCAATGTTTCATACTTTAGCCTTTATGACATAATGTGGTAACTGTGTTCATTAATGTGTAATGAAATGTAGTGTTTGTGAATTAATAGATCAGATACTGTTGCTGGGTAATGTGACTTGTCCTAGAGTAATACTGTGTTGTAAAGGTATGCATTACATGTGTCAGGGTGCACTCAAGACAGACATTTTTACAGTGTATACATCTGTGACTAGAACTAATTATATAAACTAACAGGGTTCCCAAATGCAAAAATATAGTCTCCATCTTATAGGTTCATAGGCTCAATGGTATATACTAGGCTAAAAACTACCAGGGCCTTTATAAGCTGAGCCATGCAATCCAACCGATCCAATTTTGTTCCTCTGTATTACAGGAGCTGATTAGGAGGGAGTATATTAGTTAGGAAGTTTCTAGAAGTTATATGTGGGTGTTTTAGTTTGGACATTACTGTCTGCCTCCCTCAGTCAGAGACATGGGGCCAGACCCAGGCTGAATTTCCAATGTCTCATTCATTGGTCAAGGTTACAATTAAATAGTATTAGGGATGGACTCTGCTTCACATGGATGGGGAGCCTGTTCCTGAGCCTAGGGATCCTCTGAGATACATATCACTTTCACCAACATGCCTTATTTATGTCACAAGCAAAAGTGAAATCCTTGTATCTAGTGGTGCTGATGCTGTTCATTTTGCAGATATGCAAAAGGTCCATCACAGCTGGATCCGAGGATGCCTTGTATTCCAAATATAGATTGCCTCTCATAACCTGTGGGAGATGAGGTATAGAGACAGGGCTTTAAGGCAATCAATATAGCCCAATGTGTTTGTACTCTGGATTATCCTGATAAGGAACCTTTGTGAGCATTCCAACTATTGCATATGTCTGGTCAGGTGCATGCTGAAGAAGGCATTGTACTCAGAGATTGGTCTGATAAGGCCCAAATAAAGTGACATTATAACTTCCTTAGATCTGGATGATGTGTCCTTACTTATATGTTGGGCAACATAGAATTATTTTCTTACTATCTTGGCCACATGTTTATCAAAGGTCAATGTATGTTTCCAGATCCCTGACTACAGGGTCAACTCTTAGGGGTATCTTATCAATGGCGTAATTAGTTTGGGTGTCAATTTTTCCAAAAGGCACAATATTGCATTTCTTGGCATTGAATTTTAATCCGTGCCTTTGACACCAGTCATTTGCCTGTGTTAAACCCTCCTGTAAGTTGTTTGTATCATTGGAGGAATCTATGAAAGCCAGCCTTTACCTATGAAATGTAGATGCCAAATAGCAGCAGTCCCAGTATGGAGCATTGAGGTACCCTACCTTTGACCAGTCTCTTAGTAGAGGGGGTATTATAAATTCTGACTTCCTAGGTCTTGTCTGTGAGCCAGCTGGCAATCCAGTGAGTTATGAGGTTGTCAACTATACCCAAGTGGGGAATTGTATCTAATGCCTTAGCCAGAACTCAAAGAAGTCCACCAGGTTTAGCAGGCATTACCTTCCCTTGACAAAAAGCAAAACTGGATTGGGCCCAGTGTCTAAAGGTCACCTATGTCTTTGTTGATCATTTCCATGATAATTCATTCCATGGCTTTGCATATTAGACTAGTCAGACTAATAGGTTTATAATTTCCTCGACCTATCAATTACCTTTCACCCCACAAGTTAAAAACAAAAAATAACATAAATTATTTCTTATTCTAGTCCATGAAAATTTCCAGTTTTCTCTACTAAGCAGTAAGATCTGCCATTGGTAACATCATCCTTGCTCCCAGATGGAATATGGCCTACTCCAAATAGCTCCTTCCTCCAAATACACTGCACAGGTTATTTAAACCTTCTCTAACAAAACAGGCGGATTCAATATTCTCTCTCTCACAGAAAAGAGCATTACTGCATATTGAAAAATGTAAATGGCTACCTGTCAAACAAAAAGCAGACCTGTTACTTGCTTCTCAATTATTTGTACAAACACCTTCACTTCTTCAACAACTAAACTTTTGTTTTCCACACTTTGCCCCCACTGCCTGCTGGCCATCAGCCCCTCCTGGCCAATCTGCCCTTTTGGTCCCCATCATAGCAACAAGGGACAACTGGGAGGTGCCATCAATATAAAATATTTAATTTGCTACAAGTAGCTCATGGCATGTTTAGTATAGAGTTAAGGGTAATTTTAAAGTGATCAAAATAATACGTTGTCTCAGATATATACCTTTTTTAATTTAAAAGCAGTGTTATATATGGGGTATATTACTTTAAAGTGAATGAGCTAGCTACTGTGATTTACATTCAAGGTAAAACATAGTTCTTCTAGAGAAAATGGTCTGAAAATATACCTCCTCGAGACCATAGCACAACCTCAGTCTCTCTATATTGCTTATTATGCATCCTGATTCCATAAAGGCAGGTTAGCAAGTGCAGTGATCTTACTGAAGGCACTTCCTTCTGCAGAATTGCATAAGTAAGTCATAACTACGAGGCCCAGCCTACAGAAGATTGCTCACAATCTTGTTACATTTCCTCATCACTTCTGTTTTTTTTAGGTGCACTGCCTCCAAATCATGGCTGCCTCCTACACGTTAGCACTTATTATAATCATTCCCAGTCTCGGTGTACCTTTGGAGTAATCTGATAATCCTGATAATCATGAATAACTAATCCAGATATGCACAAAAATGTTAGGGGGTTATTAAACTGAAATAAAGTTAAAAGACTTCAGTAAGTGTTTTTTTCATGCCACAGACATTAGACTTCAGTTTCTGGTGACAGGGTAGGCATTAAAATGATTAGTAGCCCATCCTATTCTTTACAATGTCCAGCTTTTAGACTGGGTTTTGGAAGAGTAGAGAATAGTTTTAGTCCCTGAAAAGGTGCGACGTCTGTAAGTATAAACTACATTAGAAAAGGAAACTGAATTACCCATGCACAGCTGCACAGAGAAACACCAGTCCTCAACTTCTAGCTAGACCTGAACTCCAGAGATAAAGGGATTCAGACATTTCTTCAAATGGTCACTAGGAACTGAACTTCAGAAGGGAATCTTATGGAACAACAGAAGACAGATGTCAATATACATTTGACTTGACAGTGATAATTTGGCACTGCTCCAAGGTCCCTGGTGTTTTAAAAATCCTGTCAGAACGATATGGATATCAGCAGTGTGAAAGGGAAGGGGATATGTCAGCAGCAATGATGTGGTACAACATTCATATTCTTCTTCACTTTTAAAATATGCTCATTTTATTACAGATCTATAGCTAGAGAAGAGCAGGATGACACAGAGTACTAAGATATTTCTGTTTCCTATGTGTCAGAGTAACTCGCACTGTCCTCAGATAAATCTTTTAGTAGGTTTCACTATTGCATTGTATTACCTCTCTAAATGTCTTTATATCCTTAAATTCACCTATTCGTGATGATCACAGGATGCCACCCCATGTGTCAATATGTCAATATCTTATGAAACACTATAAGAGAAGTTGAAAACAAGGAAAAACAGGGCTAAGATCATTTTTGTAATCTATATTAGGTCCCCATACCTGATTAGCAGTGATATATAGATTCAGAGATTTGTAGGTTGTGGTACCAACTGGTCCTCAGTAAGATTAACATTAGTGGAGATTCCAAAATGGTGGTCGACTAGGGAACAGCTTATGCACAGAGCTCCTCATCTCAAATTCTCTTCTTAAGTTATACTTACTTCAAAAAGAGCTGCTTCACCTTCATACCTGTGGAACTTGCATTACTTTGGAAGTGGGAAAAACGCATGACAGATTTTCATCCTCTCTGGCTCTCTCACAGTGGTTTTTTTCATCTTTCTTTTTATCTTCCCAAAGTGATTCAGGGAGGCCTACTGCTGTCTGCAATAACTCCGGCTCCTCATGGCTAGGCAGATTAAAACAACAAATGACTCTATTACAATGGATACTCAAACAATCAAAGCTAAAGCATCAGCAATTTTCTCTCCCGAAAAGGAGGCTCTTTCAAAAAGGCAGAGAACAAATAAACAAAATACTGAATCCTCCAAAAGTGACACTAGTAACAAAGAAGATCCCGGCTTTCACATGGAAGAACTTAAACAGGCCCTTCAGCCCATACACACAGCTATACAAAGCTTCTCGGAACAACTCTCAACCATAGGAAAATCTATTAATCAAATAGTGGACAGAGTTGACACACTTGAACAAAAGCACAATCTAATGAGTTCCAAATACAGTCTATATCAGAAGAACTACGTGCCAAAACAGCCTCCTTGTCAGATCTACAGTCAAAACTTACAGATCTTGAAGCTAGGAGCAGACGCAATAATATTTTAATTAGAGGTCTCCCTGAAAGCTATGACAGCCAAGGCCTGCTTACTATAACAAAACAAATATTTGAATCACTTTTACATTCAGAAGATGGCAGTAACACTATTATAATTGAGAGAGCACACCGTGCATTGCATAAAAGACAAGATTCTACAGCCCCTCGCCAAGTTTACACAAGATTATTTAACTTTCAAACCACTCAACAGATCCTCTATGCAGCAAAAAAAAATAAAAACTTTATGTGGAACAAGCATAAAATAAACTTCACACAAGATTTACCTGCCTCCATTAAAGAAAGCAGACAGAAATTAGCCCCGTTCTGCTCTGACCTCATCAAGAGAAACATTAGGTTTCAAATGCGTTTTCCAAGCACACTGATTTTCTACCAAAACGATACTAAATACTCCATATCATCCCTATTTGAAGCAAGAGAGACATTTCAAAAAGTATTTAGCAGGATTCCTGAACAAACATAAACTCACATAACTTCAGCACGATCATTTCTACAGTTGTACTCCTCTCAACTTTAATCTACTCACCGGAGGCTTCAGCTATTCAGCCGCTTGCTTTCCAGCGCTTTAAAAAGTTTTTTAGCAAGTCCAGGACTGTTTAATTTACTTAAAACAGCCTTATCTCCGTTTAGAGATAGATCCACGTGTCAACAAGGAACGTTACTTCGTTGTGAGGTTCCCAGCGGGATATCCTTTGCTGTGACTCTACAATATGCGCGCCAGTGAACTTATTCCCCCATCGATCGCGCTTGCAGCGCTTTATGTGAAAAAAAAGAAAATAAAGACTCTGCATACTGTTTTTTTTTTTTTTTTTTTTTATATATTCAGCAGCATATTTTAACCATCCCATGACCTTCCTATTTGAAGTTGTTAGTAAGCCATTAGTATATGTTCCACATTTTGTCCATTTGTTCCACATTATGAAGGCTAGTGTTTCTCATTTTGGAGTTGGAAGGTGAGAGCTATACCTCCCATACACACACACTGAGGCGACCTCTAATTGTAGTGCAGTGCGATGTCAGATGACAGTAATTTAAGTTGAACACGAATGACTTACTTAACGCTACTTGAATGTTTTTAAGTGTATTGATATGAATGACTGAGCGATCTAAACAGGTGCCTTCTACTTATGTCAATAATTTATAAAAATTAGTTCAGCCTAGCATTTTATGAGGTATACAAAATAATTATTTTTCTACAGCATACCATTCTACTGCGTTGTATTACTTTCAGTCGATTTTTCTCGTGTTGTCCCTTGGAGATGGCCCCGGGTAAATTTTCCTGCTATAATGCTTTCAGGACTTGCTTGTATGTGTTGATGAACCGACACTGTACGGTTGCACACTGGGTTATTTTCTATGGGACTAGCACTTTGTCCCAAATCAAATGGAAAATCAAGTTGCTAAGTGTTACTCAGCGTTAAAAACCAAACTACAATTCTATAATCACACAAGCATGGCTGCAGAGACAGTCTTGAAGAACTTCTTCCAGTTCTTATTCGTGTTGCACTCAATTTATTTCATCAGGGAAACGTTCGATGCTGCAGGCTACGATTTTTGTTTTTATTAATTTAAACTCTACTAGCTTTTACAACTTTTTTAACTCGAACATAAATAACCAGTGCCAGAGATTTTTTTTTCGGAAACGCATATAACCATTCCCTACATTTTCTCTCTCGATACTTACTGTAATGGACTTTGTGTTGCGTTGTAGTTACGCAGACCGCAGCTCACCATATTTTTTTTTATATTCCATTTATTTTGCTTTGGTTAGCGATCAGCTCTGGCTGTTAGGGCTACTGAAATTTTTAATCAGGCAGAGTCCCTTGCCCCAGTATGTACAAAACTGTGCAGTTTAAAGACATAAACACACACTATAATAAACACCAAACTGCTTATTGTTCACATAATGGAAGTCAGAAACTGACTTTTTGTACGTAGTGCAGCTGGTCAGTGCATTTTAACCAACTAAATGATATTTTCAGTATATTAATACTTAGTTTTTCTTCGTTTTCTCTGTAATAACATGTGTTTGGTTACATACTACAAAGGACACTGGGGTGGGAGATTTTTGCATACATACCTTTAGTGTCTTACTGTATTACTGTAATAGTTTTACTTTAACAGTTATAGCTATTAGCTTTTATAAACATCTATAAACATTAACACATAAATGGGTATTAAAGTAAGACTTGTTTAAAATACTCATGGGTACATTTAGATTACATAGTTTGATAGTAGATTGCTATAAATAATTTATAGTTTCATTCTAATAGGTTAGGGATAGTTACAATTGGATTTTTAAAATCATTTAAATATTAACCTGAAGTGTAAAAATTTAGCAAAAGGTTAATATAGTTGAAGTGGGTTACACATATATAACTAGTCTCTTAGGTTATAAATAGTTCTGTTATTATTGGATTATGTTCAGTGTAAACTTATCTTCATTCAACATGCTTTATAAGTATCTATAATATGCAGCTCATTAACTAAACAGTCACAACCTCTCTTAATTGGGTTTCACCTCTAGTAACACATTATACTGTTAGATAATTTTATCAAAATTTTAATGATATACCAATCTGACTGTATTACAGATGTGATTACATTCTCACAAGAAATGCTAATTCTAGTAACAAATATGTTATGTACGGTATTCTTAGAGCTTCTTTGTTGTATACACTGTGTTTTAACTATTCAGGCTTACAAATTTATATTTATATACCTTAGGTCAAGCTTACTGTACATGAAAATTGGTGTACTCTTTACAAGCGGAGGCTCTATGTGCACCGAAGTGAGATCTGGTCTGATAATCTTTTGGATGAGAATTTCTTTGTATATATGTATAGAATTGTTAATGTTGTTTTTGGCTTGTTTATATGCTTCTTCACTTAAGGGTTTCGGGTGGGTAGGCACCGGGTTATTTCTGAAGAAGTATTATGCTGCATCTTCCATTACATTTAACTGTTTTGCTTTTAAAGAGCAGAATTGGTTCTCCATATTCCGTCTTTTATTTAACAAAACTAGGGTAGACTATTCCCAACACAAAAGTAATGTACCCACACATTATCTTAATTACACTAATTATATCATGTGCCTATACCTAGTTTGGTTCTAACACCCATGAGCTGGTCCATTGATTCTTGGAATATAAATGGCTTACAAAATTCTGCAAAAAGAAAATTACTATTACACCTTGTTTTTAAATCTCATGCTAGCGTTTGTTTTCTACAGGAAACACACCTATCTAATTCTGAGTGGGAAAAAGTAAAAAATAGAAAATGGATTAGGTCCATAATAAGCGCAGGTGACAGCACAAATTCGAAAGGTGTGGCCATCATAATTAAGAAACAATTCCAGGAAATTATTAATGAATATAAATCTGACACAAACGGCAGATGGTGTTACTTTACATCTACCCTACCTAACTCCGACAAACCAGTTATGTTTTAAATCTGTATGGTCCTTGCTCACAACAACAGACTTTTATTTTAGAAATTTATAATATACTGAACTCATTTCCAAATCACTTATTCATTGTAGGAGGGGACTGGAATGCGGTTATAGACCTCAGTCTAGATCGCACAAGCAAATCATCCTCTTACAATTTTCAAGCTTCCATAGCGTTAGAGGAGCTTATATCTGATTTTAATCTTATAGACACGATTACATTTAGTAATATCTCGACTAAGGAAAATCTTTATACCTTTTATTCCAATTGTCACAAATCATGGTCACGTCTTGACTTTTTCTTAATCTCAGACCCCTTATCCAAATTTAAAAATACTTTCAATATCGAGCCCAGATGCTTCTCTGATCATGCCAAAATCTCTCTCATAATTAGGTTCACTCCACCTGATTTTACTTTTGCCAACTGGACACTTAACAATAATTTACTAAATAATAAAGATATAATAAAAAAAATTAACAACATGTTAATAGATCTTGATTTGAATATCACAGAGTCCCAAATCCCCCCAGACATACATTGGGCGGCATGCAAGGCTGAAATGAGGGGTTTTCTCGTTAGCCAAGCTTCCTTTCTTAAAAAGCTAAACATGAAAAAGGAAAATACTTTATCCTTGAAACTTTCCTCTCTGGAAAAAAGTCAGAGACTATCCCCTGACCCACAAACTATAGAACTGATCAATGTGACGCGCAAAGATTTATATGAACTTTATTCACAGAATTATTCCTTTCAGGAACAGAAATTCATTGCAACATATTCTGAATGGGCACAAATGCCCTCAAGAACCTTAGCAAGAATACTAAAAAATAATAATAGTGCTCCTAGAATTTCCACCCTTCAATACCAAGGGAAAATATACAAATCAGATTCTGAAATAATACACCTGTTCTTTGAACTCTTTTCAGAAATCTATAGCGGACATAAAAGTGATAATCTAAAACCTCGGATGGAGTCTTTTCTTAATTCAATTAAGTTCCCCTCTCTTAATACTAACCAAATCTCCCTTTTATCTGCCCGTTCGACATTCAAGAAGTCCAGGCCATCATAAAAAATTTAAAATTAGGCAAAGCCCCGGGCCCTGACGGCTTTACTACTAACTTCTTCAAAGTTTTCTACACAAATACCTCCTCCATATTATTGAAAGTCTTTAACTATATTATTAAAGAAGGTATTACTGATATACATTGGAATAACTCGAAAACTATTTTAATATTAAAAAATAAACAAGACAAAGCAGATCCTCACAACTACAGACCAATCTCGTTAATAAATGTTGACATTAAGATATTCGCTGCCATATTAGCATGTAGATTAAAAAAAGTTCTCCCGTCTTTAATCTCCCCTGATCAAGCTGGTTTTATGAGCAATAGACACACGTGGGACAATACGTTAACCCTTGATTCCCTTATACAATTTACCAAAAAAGGAAGAAATCCAATATACGCCCTAACTTTAGACGCCTCCAAAGCTTTCGACAGAGTTAACTGGGATTTTCTGTTTGCCACATTGTCCCATTTCGGTGTGCCTAATTCCTTTTCGGATATGATTAGAACACTTTATACAAACTCCCAAACTTACCTTTACATTAACAAACAGAGATCTGAGCCAATTCTGATCACTAATGGAACAAGGCAAGGGTGCCCACTCTCTCCCTTTCTTTTTAACATTTTTATTGAGCCTTTCTTTCTTTATATTACTCAGAATACCTATCACAATATACCTAAAATACTAAACACACAGATTGCACTATCAGCGTTTGCTGACGATCTTAATTTATATTTCCAGTCACCCAATACAGACTTACCCAAAATTCTCGATGCCATAAAGAAATTCTCTTTCGCATCAGATTATCAAATAAACAATAAAAAATCTCATATATTTCCAATAAACCCTAACTCCCATAAATCCTTTTACTTCCCTGAATCCTCCTTCCGAATAACATATAGCCTTAAATATTTAGGTATCCATTTTGAACATAATCAAGCCTCTATACTTCAAAATAATTTATTAAAAACATGGTCTAACATACAACAAGATCTACAAAGATGGAAACATATGAATTTAGCTTTCCTGTCCAAAGCAGCTATTGTGAAAATGAATATCTTACCTAGACTTCTATTTCAACTTAATGCTTTGGATGTATTAGTCTATAATAACATTTTCTCCAAAATCAACAAAGAAATAGCTGGTTTCATTTGGTTCCCTAAATCAGTGAGGATTGCTTACCCTAAACTAACCTACCCTAAGGAAAAGGCGGGCTAAGTCTACCAAACTTCCAATTATACTATAAAATTATTTGCTCAATTAGAGTTTGGTCTATCTCAAATTTCAACATCAAAACACAAACGCATTATCCAGCCTGGGTTAGAATGTGGTATCAACATGTTATATCCAACAAAATTAACCCTCAGGCTATTCCCTTTCTATCTATTACTTCTTTGAACGACTGTAATCTAGCTCAATCTTTGAAACATAAAATCAGGCTTTTCCAAAATCTTATTAAAGATATTAATCTGGTAAATTCTCTATCCCTTCTACAACCGTTGCATCAGAACCCAAATCTTAAAATTAATAATGTAACGATTGACCTTACTAAATTCCCTCTCATCAAAGATCTCAATGTATGGGATATTCTCAAACATAGGTCTAAAACTCTACCCGAGTTACGGTTAATCTTGGGTACTAATAAAAAATACACTGTTATTCTTAGACAACTAAGAGAAATTATTCTGGCACAACATTTTAACTTCTCTCCCAATACTCAGGAATTAAACAAACTAGTTAAAGTTATTTCAGCATTTTCAAGCATTAAAAAAACAATATCATCCTCTTACAAACTATTGACTAACATGATCTACGATTCAAACTGTCTTTTCTCCAACTACTGGAATACCATCGGACCTTCCATTACAGAAGATCAAAAATTATCAGCTATAAAATCTACTCTAGAGCTCTCTCTTTTCAAAAAACTCCTATATACACAAATGATGCTCAATAACAATGCTTATTATACTCCTGTAACTCTTAATAAATTTAATGCCAACACTTCTCCCTCTTGCACCTGTTGTTCATGTCCGAAAGCGGACTTACTTCACATTATGTGGTATTGCAAGCATTCTTACAAACTCTGGTGCTCTCTGAAAGTCCGCCTGGAAAAATGGGTTATTACACCTCCACACTCTCGTGGGAAACAGCTATTCTTCACATTCCTACATCCAAAGTATCAAAATGCAACTTCACATCCTAATTATCCTTTGTTCACTTATTAAACTATACATCACTAGCAATTGGTTAGATCGCACCAAACTTAGTTGGGGAAAATTCAAAGAAATGGCTCATAAACATATTTCTGCACATAAATTCATTATAAAAGGTCCAAAAAGAGCCTATTTTAGTAAACTATGGAAGAAACTTTTAGATTTAGTTCTTAGTGAATAATTTCTCAGGAGTACATCCAAAGCATCATTTACCCTTGTCCTTGTTAACTTATGGAGATCCAATGATAATTATGGTAGTGGAAGTGCAGCACATTATGTTGTAAATACTGTATATAACAGTTTGTTTGGTTTTATTAATGACAATGCTTTTCTTATGTTTTACACTCTTTCTCACTTATATCTATGTTTAAACTGTTTGATTATGTATTATATTCTGTAATTATTCAACGCCTCATTTTAATGTTTATCACTACAATGTTTTTTTTTTTTTTCATTCTGGCTGTATGCATTGTTTAATTTTATTGAAAATAAAAGAATTATTGGAAAAAAAAAAAAAAGATTAACATTAGTGCACGCATGTGTGCTTTTTCAATTCTCATATATGTTTGTTAGGTTACTTTTGAAGATAACTGAATGGTCAGTAGTACTGTTACTAGAAGCCTACTGTTAAGCACGGCATACATAGTGCTCGTAAAGCTATCCTGTTTCCCATTTGTTCGCATTCGTCTTTATCAAGAGGTTTCCCATTCTAATATTAGCTTCTTCAGCTGTATGTGTTGTATATTTGTAAGCAAAACCCAGTCCAGCAACACCTTAAAGACAAGGCAGAGATCACCGCTAAGACGTCTGCAGTGATTATACTGTAGTATTTTGCAGTAGTATATACTATACTTTTTCTGATTTTAGTACTTTTTCAAATATTGCTACATGATTTGTGCAGAAGCTATAAAATCTAGCATTTTGCTAAATGCTTGAAGGAATTAATGATATCTAAAAGGGATCTGAGCTGGCTAGACATCTACTGTGGTCCTTAGTTCTTTAATTATGTTATTTTTATGATTTGTATATGTATTATGTACTCCTTTTCTTTTTATCTTCATGATGTTACCTATCCTGCAGAAAACCACCCAGCATGTAAACCAAAAGGGGGGACAGCAGGGTAGGTTGGCACAAGTGACAATTAATCATCATCAAACACAGAGTACATGGGCCAAACAGGGGATACGTGTGTGACATACTGAATTAAGATATTTAAGCAGAGTGCAGGGGTCGGATCCCTTTCAGCCATTATGATTAATTTTAAGTAAAATTGTAACTGACAGTGAATCTGTTCTTATTTAGAGTACAGAGGTTCAACAAGACAAAATTTGTATTAAATTCAGATGAGTGTGGACTATTTATTTTGTGGTAGTGTCAGAAGTGGAGAAAGACTACCCCAGGCCAGGGAAGTGGACCCCAGTGGAATGTTCAAATTTAACAAAGAAGGCTGTGGTAGTGGAGAGTGTAAAGAATTGTGGTAAACTGTAATTCGTTTACTTTCAAGAGAGTTAGAAACATTTTACTTTCCTCAAATAATATTGTAAATCGCTTCGTATTCAGTCAACAAACTCTCCCTCTAAGCTGCTCTACTTTAAATGCCAAGTTATAATGAGCTGTGTTATCCATTATGTTATAATTAATTTAACTGTACTTATGACTGGGAAGAAAGAGGAAGAGGACCATGTGCATCTGCCTCATTCTGTTGTACTACCAAATAATTAATTGCATACACCTGGAATGCCTTTAGAATGGCAGGCAACTATTTACACTATATACAGCTACTGTTCCCAGCTGTGTCATTCAACAAATCTAATAACTGGAATGTCCTGAATGGCTCATTTGCATATATCCCTTGGGCCTCTCCTACAGAAGTATTATGATATCACACAGTGAAAACACTAGCTTGTCTGAGTTCTCCTTGCAGTTTTTACTGAATGGTTTGTGTGTTTGTCCTTCTTACTCTTTGGTTTGGATGTTAGTTGAGATATTTTTCAAGTACCTTATTTTTTGTGGGCATCAGCTGGGTTTAAAAACCTTGTGTTGCTGAAGTATAGCTATGACTCACTTCTATTCTGCTGTGTTGTGCTGATAAGGTCAATAAAAAGGCTGAAGCATGCATGTTTACAGGTAATGAGGTTGGCTTTATTGCCCTGAACGTAACCATAAGGACGTAAAAAGAAAAAAAATGTAGATATTCAGAAGCCATGTAGCTGAAACATATGATGTCCTGAATGGGTCATTTGCATACATCCTATATATATTTTAACAAAAGCAAACACAAAAAAAACATTTAATCATGGGACTGTTTGGTATTTGAACAATACATTCATGGCTACAGGGGATGACCTTCATGCTTTTATTTGCATCCTTTCACAAGATAAGGATGATGTGGCCTTTTTTCCTTTTTTCTTTTTATACATTTTAATATATGCGCTATTCCTATATATCCATTAACTGTATTTATAGCATAGTGTTCTAGATATACATACCAACTTGTAACCATATAATGCATTTATTAAATTACATCAGGGGTATACAAGGACTTGCTTTAGGCATCCTACTTAAGTTTTAATTTTTAAAAAGTACATGTTAACTTTACATAACGATAACGTAAAAATATAGCACTAACAATTTAATTTTATTTGCGTACTACGATAATAAGATTGCTCTCTGGCTTTACAATCGCATTTTTAGTGATTTCCACTTTATAATGAAAGCTGATAGAGAGTAGCGATTTATTAATAATGTGTTTCATAGTTAGAGAACATTCTGTTTTAAAACGAACATGAAATATATATATATATATATATATATATATATATATATATATATATATACTATAAATTATCATTTTTAGTTGAAATATAGGTTAGTTTTATTACATTTATTTACATATATTTTTTCAGTGATACTATGGAAGTTTGTAGTTTTGAATATTGACGTTATAAAATAGTGAAAGCAATGATATAATTTTGACATTTGGTATCTCAGGCTTCGTTGCACCAGCAATAATATATTTGAAATTTGAGTTACAGGGTATTAATATAGGCAACTATTGATTAGATATTCTTGCATATTTGCACAAACTCCGTATGTATAATAAAAGATGAAGCATATGTTCATTTTTATATACTTGTAGTGAGTAGATGTTATGCAGCAGAAAACATTGCTGCTTCAATACAACTTGTTATTCATAATAATAACAACAAAAAAGTTAGGATATAACTATTTTAATTATAAGGCAAGTCATTGTACACAATATATGTATTAGAAAATGTATTTATAGCACACTGTGTCTTTTTAAACAAGTTAATTGAATAATTGATTTTATCACATGATTATTATTTAAGTAAGTGTTTGAACTTTGGAAAAGTTTTACGGTCTAAGGAAGCAGATGTGAAAGCGCTTACCGAATAAGCGTTTTTCATTTTTACCTTTAGTACAGTTATACTGGATTTCTGTCAAGCTGGTGGTTGCCTATTGTTGCTTAATGTGTTTGGACATTGTTTATACAGACTTTGTGGAAGCACAGAGGCATTTACTCTGTCGAGTGTAGCCTTATACGTCATATATATATACAAAAAAAAGTTTAATCGTGGGACTGTTTGGTATTTGAACAATACATTCATGGCTACAGGGGATGACCTTCGTGCTTTTATTTGCATCCTTTCACAAGATAAGGATGATGTGGCCTGTTTTGAAGGCCATGATGGTGAAAAGAGGATGGAGAATGTTACGGAGGTGAGTCGTATCATGAATATGGAACAAATGTTTAAAGAACTGACTTTGCTAACCAAAAGGTTCCATTCTATTATATGGCACATTAAATTGCTTAAAGCATATATTGGGGCTGAAATAGCACCATGTGGTTTGAGAGTCTATTTGGAACGTGGGATAGAGAAGATAATGATTTTATGCATAAATGACACTTGATACAACGTACGGCTTCTAAACTGTTTATTCAGCTACTCATTCACTATTATGAACGTTCTTTAACTGATATTAAAACGAAGCTGGATGAGTCGTTGGAAGGTATACAGCAATATGAGAGTGAAACGGACTATGGAAAGTTGTATGACAAGTATTTGAGTGATGTGAACAACTTTGAGAAAGAACTAAAAAATAAGTAGCTTAAGAAATTTAATCGTGATATGGGTGATGTGAAAAATAATGCAGTTTTCTGTTGGAAAACGGCTAAGAGGTCAATGAGATTTTTCTGATTCAGCCAATAGATAATCTAGATATAAACTTAAAAGAAATAGCTCCATCTTAAAGCCTTCAAGAGGTTTAGAAGGCATTACTGATTCAAACACTTTAGATTTTTCATCCAACCCCCCCTAGTACAGATACGGAGGCAGATGGTATGGAGGAATTAACATCACCTGTATATAAAAAATCCAGGGGAAGAGGTGGCCCTTTAGAAGAGGAGGGCGAAAGCATCGCAGGCAGACCAGGGAGCAACATGGAACAAGCATTCAGGGATCTGACGAAGATGTAGTGAGGAATGCAACTAAGAAAGGGATGACGTAATAGTTAACTTAACTAATTATGAGTTACCTTTGCATAAAAAAGTGTACTTAATAAAGGATTTAGCTATGTACCATCGAGCTTTATTTTCGGATTTTGATGTCTGTCTTGATGTCAATCGTTTCTATAGAAATTTGAATTTGAAGCATTGTCTTTAATAATAGGACTGACAATGATAATGTTTCTATGTATGCTTTTTGTTTTAAAAAATCTAATTTTCAACCACCCTATCACCCTAGGGTGAGATTGTTTGAAGACATGATATTGCATGATTTGCACACTAACCAGAATGTTATTTTTAGGGATTTTGGGGATAATCTAACTAAATTAGAAAGACTTGCTCTTCTTCAGTTGAAAAATAATAAAAATAATGTGATAGTTAAGGCTGACAAGGGTGGTGCAATAGTGATATGGGCAATATCTGATTATGTGAAGGAAGCCCTGAGGCAACTGAATGATGAAGGTTTTATTTTAAACTACCACTGGATCCTACTATGGGTTTCAAAAGAAAAATAGATGAATTTCTTTTGAAGGCTAGGTCTGACAGAGATATATCAGAATCTCTATATAAACAACTTATTGTGGATGACCCTAAACCTCAGAGGTTCTATATTTTACCAAAAATACGTAAGTCAGTTGAAAACCCTGTAGGTAGACCTATAGTGTCGGGGAAAGGTTCCAGGTTCCCTGACTGAACCCTTGTCAGTATACTTGGAATATCAGTTAAAACCACGACTGAATTTGGTCAGAGCCAGGCTAAAGGATTCTAATGATTTTCTTTGCCTGATGAATGATTTACACGTTACTCCTGCTGAGCCTTTTCTCTGCACCCTGGATGTTCAGTCTTAGTATACGAATACCCCGCATGATGGGGGTATTTTGGCACTTAAACATTGGCTTGAGATGTATGGTTTTTATCCTTCTAGACATGTTGATTTTTTAATCACCCTAGTACAACTAGTGTTGGAACATAATGTGTTCTGTTTTTGTGGTGATTGCTACCTACAAATGAAGGGAACGGCCATGGGCACTACATTTGCCCCAATCTATGCAGACCTCTTCATGGGATATATTGAATGGCATTTAATATATAATGATATGAACCCATATAAAAAAGAATTGACTATGTGGCGTTGCTATTTGGACAATTGTTGGGGCGTATGATCTGGAATCATTCAGGAATGGTCTGAATTTGTGAGATATCTGAATTCTAATAAGTTTGGACTTATATTTGCTGATAGAATTGAAGTCAATAATATTGATTTTTTTGGATGTCAGAATAACTAAGGCAATAGATGGTAGCATGATAACTAGTTTGTACAGAAAACCCTTTACTAAAAATGCAGTATTAGAAGCTAGTAGTTGTCACCCTAAGCATATTACTTTTAATATACCAAGATCACAGTTCCAGAGATTAAGACGCATCTGTAGTGAAGATGCTGGGTATAAAACTGAGCTGGAAAAAATGGGTGATAGGTTTATGAGAAGAGATTATCAGAGAAATTTTATCAAAAGGGAACAAACTAAGGCATTCAATTATAAAAGAGAGATGTTCGTTAAAAAAACAGAGACATGAATGAAGATGGGTTTATACAAAGTAGGACGAACAATTCAAAGACCAGACTTATTATGAATTATGGCACGAACATCTTTAAAATTAAAGAGATTGTTGCCAGATATTGGGATGTGCTAAAATCTGATCCTTTTTTTGACCAATGCCATTATTCCAATTGTTGTTATAGATATAGATGTGGTAAAATATTGGGGAATGACTCATGGTTTAAAATGATAGATTGGCAGAAGAATGATGGGTCTAATGATATGCCAAGGGGTAGTAATGCCTGTGGAAATTGTATTTATTGTAGGGTTTTATCATGTACAAAGTCATTCACATCAATTAATACATCTAAGGTTTTTGAGATCAGATATTTAATAACGTGTCATGCTGAGTGGGTAATATATATGACTGTATGCCAATGCGGGGCATTTTATGTTGGACAGACCTTTAGAACTTTGAAGAACAGAACTGCAATGCACTTGAGTGACATAAGTTGTAAACGTCAAAGAAGTGCACTTTACAAGCATAAATTAGAACATGTTTCAGCACAATTCCTTTTTGTTGGGATTGATGCATTCAAAGATAATAGGCTGTCCAACTTGACTAAACATTATATTTTAGATAAAAAAGAAAAGAATGTGGATGTTAAAACTAAGGGCTTTATACAAACCTGGTCTCAATGACCATTGGTAATATTAGTCTGTATTCTGTACTATTGGTATTTAGTTGTCTTATATATTTTTATGTGTGTATACACGCATGTGTATATATATATATATATATGTTCATGTGTATTTTTTACATATGTATACATATATAATTAGTTTTTGTGTGTGCTATTCAAGTATACTTTAGGTATGCTTTTTGCTTTGTATATGTGCTCTTAATGCATTACTGTTTTGTCTCTGTCCCTTTAATTGTAATAGGAGTTAGGTTATTTAAAGGTTTATAGTTATTTGAATGTTATTTCACACTGATGATGCCAGGGGATGAAACCGGTCACTAGTCTGTATTGTAGAAGCCGAATGGCTGCTATGTAAGCTGCCTGAATGTTTGTTCTACTGGATTAAACTTTGGATATGCTTATTCAAGTCTCCCTGATGTAATATAATGTTTACAGGGTTTTGAACATTCACAGAGTATTTGTTTGTAAGTGCTGCATTCTTTATGGATTTTGGACCATATACACACATATATATATATATATATATATATATATATATATATATATATATATATATATATATATCGGCTTATCCCGGTTAGGGGTCGCCACAGTGGAACTCTGGTCCGCTAATGTTTGGTAGTGGATTTTTACGTGTCGAGTTACCAGCCCTGATGCACAACCACACAGAAGATGCTCTAGCTGAGAATCAAACGCAACAACGTCTTGCTGTGAGGCAACAACGCTACCGCAGCACCACTACCGCGGGTTTTATATATATTTTTATATATATATATATATATATATATATATATATATATATATATATATATATATATATATATATATATATATATATATATATATATATACATATATAGATAGATAGATATATATATAGAGATATAGCGATATATAGATATAGATGTGGTTTTGTGAATATGTGCAGATACATCATTAAAGGTAGCAGGCATATGCATGTGTGCCATATCAGTGTGAGAAAGCTTATGATGCCAACATAATTCCAAAATTATTTAATCAATGTAGCTCTCAAAGTCTTACAGACACTGACGAAATGCTTAGACATCAGCAGCCTACATGGAGTATGTGCTACAACACACTGACATTCATAAATATGGTGTTTTTCACAATGCCTGTAGAAATGTGTAACATAACACAGGGTAGACATAAAGAAAAAGGACTGATGTGAGAATGGAATCTGCTTATAACCAACAACACAATGATTGGCTGTATACAGCATGCAACCCCTCAGCTATATGCATTTTCAGGAATCCATATGCACACTTGCTGTAAGACGAGTGTAACGTTATCACTCATTTATCTGAAATGCCTTTCCACCTTAATTGTTTACATATCCATAATGTATACAGAAGTTATTATATATTTACTGTGATTGATATACATTCATCACTGAGGTTAAACAGATAAGTGTTTCTTAACTGATATAATTGAAACACAAAGATATTCTTGGCAGTAAACTGAGTAACATGAAATACTCTTGAGGAGTGTTGTGGGTAATGAAAAAATGCCTAATCATCCTTGGCCTACTCACTGTTGGAAGTAATACACAATGGCAATAAAAAGTGCACATGTTTTAGTAATGCAGCATTCGACCAACCTACAGCATCACAGTAGACAAATTAATTCAAATACATTAATGCATATGCAAGACAAAAATGTTTTGGTGGGTTTTGAGCCCACAGTAATACACCTTTGCACAATACTGCTATGGTGAATAAACAGTTCAGCTACTCAACAATACAGACTATAGTAGGATTCTAAGTTTGTTTGTGCCTTTCGGCTTTTCCCAGTTAGGGGTCGCCGCAGTGGAACTCCGGTCCGCTAATGATTGGTAGTGGATTTTTACGTACCGGGTTACCAGCCCTGATGCACAACCTTCAATGAAGGCATGCCCCATTCACGTATGCCTCCACACAGAAGACGCTCTAGCTGAGAATCGAACGTGACAACGTCTTTCTATGAGGTGACAACACTACCGCAGCACCACCGCTGCAGTAGGATTCTAAGTACATATCTAAGCATTGTCACACATACAAATCATGATTGAGGGAATACATTGCTATAAATTACTGTACACCCGCACATCAGGCCTTGCTTGTCTATGGATAACCTTGGATAACCTTGGAATGCACAGTAGTATGGCCATTAATGGTGTAATATTCAATATTATTCTGCATTACAACAAACTCAATGCATACTGTATGCATCCAGGGTCTGTTGGTTAACCTCAGTGATCCTCCTCAGCACATCCAGCCCTTAGATGAAAGTCATCATAGGGATGACAAACCTGCATGTCATTCCTGAAGATATGAGGCGAAGCTCCCTGGCAATCCTGTTCCACACATTGATGAGGGCAAATTTCCCCTGGCATGCTCACATTCTTCTGTTATGTTGTCTGTACACCGCCAGCATCTGCATGATTGCATCATCCATCCAATTGGGCATATGGATGTGCAACAATCTCCTCTTAGTTGACTTTGCAATGAAAGTTGAAGAAAAGTCATCGAAAAATGTCTTCTGAAAAATGTTTACCGAGGCACCACTCAGTTTACAGATAGCAAATGTAAGACCTGAAAATGTATCACTATCACCTTTTAAAACTAGCACAAAGAGGGTGGTAGCAGCCTACTGGTGTGCATTCAGCACATGTTCAACATGGACTCAGAGACGAGCAATTTCTGGGCATTTGCAGTGAGCACTCACTGCTTACGCCAAGCTATTGGTTAATGCGCTGAGAGTGGAGAACTTACACAGACATTCATGGATGCTATTCCAAAGCATTCTATGCTAATGCAGGTCATTAATCATGCATGGTGCAAATAGTAAAGCCAAAACAAAAACACTGGGGAAATGATATGGGGACAGGTACAAGCTAAACACTCTAATAACCAGTCACATGAAATCGAATACAAAAGAAAAAAAATGCCAGCAAAACTTTGTTATTATTTAATGATAAAAGTTTATCTGTTTCATTCAGTGAACCCAGAACTTCTTCAGAACAATTGTCACCATACATCATTTCCTTTTATAGCTTAAATTTAAATGGACAAACCCTTGAATCATTATATTTAATAATTATCATAACCATATACTATCTATTACAAAAAATAAATTGTAAAAATAATTTTCTTTATAATTAATATTGAAATAAATGAATAAAATAATCCTTTATCAATAACACCAAAGATATTGCTAAAAAATTATAAAATCACTGTCAGATGTGTACTGTCACCAATGTTACTTAATAAACTAATGTAAACTCAAAAAAATATTATATACAAATAAGTTACATTGTAATTTATTTCTAGTTTTTTAAATAACATTGACGACAGAACATGTCTGAAATTGCAATTTAGCAAAGCATCATAGATATAAACCTGGTTGATTTCTTTGAAACAGTCACCAAGGCCATTGACGAGGGGAAGGTGGTCCACACAGCCTACCTGGACCTCACAAAAGCCTTCGATACAATACCCACTCGGGCATTATAGATAAGCTCTCCAGCTTAAATATAAACCCCTATATCACTAGATGGGTTGCAAACTGGCTCAAGGACAGAACCAACATGGTTAGAATTGCTGGAGCCATGTCAGACTCCAAACCAGTTACAGGTGGCGTCCCACAAGGCTCAGTCCTGGGACCTCTCTTGTTCGGTATATATTTCTCGGAGGTACAGGCCAACACGGAAGGACTGTGGCTGACCAAGTTCGCAGATGACTGCAAACTGGGTGCCATAATCGACTCTTCAGCCGACACAAGCATCCTCCAAAGGGGCCTCATAGAAACAGACAACTGGTGCCAGAGCCATGGCCTCAAGCTAAATGCCAAAAAGTGTATAGTCATCCCCTTTGGCAAAAACAAAGTGCCCACAAATTACCACATAGGTGGTAATCCATTAAGTACAGAAGAAGTAATTAGGGACCTGGGGACCTAAGTTGATAGCAATCTCTCATTTGACAACCACGCGGCCAAAGTGGTTAGAAAAACATTTTATATAGCCCACCTAATCATGAAGGGATTCACATCTAGATCAGGGGAGGTCATCGTGCCTCTTTACTCATCCCTCATCAGGCCCATAACTGAGTACAATGCCCCTTTTGGGATGTACCTTACCAGACACCTGCAGCAACTGGAAAGACCCCAAAAGTACCTCACCAAGAGGATCAAAGGGCTCAAACAGATGCCATGTGCTGCCCGGTTAAAGAAACTCCAGCTCTACTTAGTGGCATACCACCTGCTCAGAGGCGATCTGTGCCTGACATATAAAGCCATGTCCAACCCGGAATTAATGGACATGCTGCACCTCAGAAAATCCAAATCCCATCGAGCTATGCGCTTGAGAGACTTGAACCTCAGCACTGAAATAAATAGGACATGCTGGAGGGACAGATTCATAACCCAGAGGCTCCCTTCACTCTGGAATAAAATCCCAGTCCAGGTTAGGCAGAGTCCCTCATTGACTTTCTTCAAGAGGAATCTTGATGAGTGGATGGGATATTGTAGGTTTACCCCGGGTATCACTTCTGTGTCACTGTTAGACAGAGGTACAGTATACTAACCTCGAAAAAGGGCATAGCAAAATTAATTTAATATGGGTGGCAAAAGACAAACACACTCTGGCTAGGCTTATAAATGCCCTAGGGCAGATAGCCTAGTATGAACCTAAATGGGGAAACACAGATCACAAATTGTGTGCCATGGCAGGGCTAGCCACTCATAGGACAAAGATTGGAAGTGGGTGACATTATGGTAAGGAGGAGACAGGACATCTTCAGTATCCAGGAGACAAGATGGAAGGGCATTGCAGTAAAACCATGGAGGACAGTGAGTATTATGGAGAAGGAAAGGGTTCAGAAGACAGTGTGGGATGTCATCAGAATTACTGATGAACTCATGGCAATAAGATTCCAGTGTAAGAACAGGGCAACATAATCTCAATCTGTGCCTCACAGCAGGGTTCTGATAGCATAGAACAGAGTACATTCAGGTAGCCGTTGCAGGACACAGATAAAACAAGACAGCATGAGTTGAATATATCAGAAGGGACACAGAACTGAATATGAATACTGCCTGGGTCCACACTGATGACGCAACAGGAATAAAAAAAGAGAGGCCATTCTAGACTTCAGTCTGGCAAATGGCTTGAGGTTGGACAACACAAGAGATACTTTTACAAGATCACAAACAATACTGGCCAACATGCTACTTAGACAGACTTCCTCCTAGTAAGGAAATGGCACTGGGATAGAAGCAGCGACTGTCAAGTCATCTCCCGTGAAACAGTCAACCCACAGCAGAAAACACTGGCTGCCACAGTCATTTGCAAGCAGTGCCCAGAGAAGGCTCTAAGCTCAACAGAGACCAGGCTAAAGACCCAAAGATGGACTTGAGGAAAACCACAAGTTCAGGAAAAAAATCTCTAGCATCTCAAGAAGAAAAGGAAAAAAGTGGAGTTGAAGAAGAATGGCAGTGCTTCAAAACAGCTTGTATGAGGACTATAGAACTATATATATGATATATGAACTATAGATCAGCTGAAGCAAGTATGTAAAAAAAGGTATCTACAGAAAGCTGGTGGTAGAATGCAGAAATTTAAGAAGTCATCAAAAGGAAGGAAGGAAGCAATGCAGGAAAAAGTGAGGAATATACTAGGCTGGGAAGGAATACCGGATGGCTACCAAACAGGCTAAAATAGTTGCAATAGTTAAGAACAAGGCATCACAAGCACTCCACCAACCTCTGCAAAGTGACTCAGCAGATGATACAAGAAAACTATCAGGTTTCAAGGCAGACACAGAAAGATAAAGAGGATAGTCATCAGGAAGAGCAGCACGCTTAGATGTGGTCTCAGCAGATTTGATCAAGATGTTAGGCGAGTCAGAGGAGAAATGGCTCCAGAGAGTATTCATAGCAATATGGAGAGAAAGGCATATCCCAGATGACAGTAGAATACACATTCTAGTGCCAGGGCACAAGAACAAAGGGAATATTCACAACTGTGAACAGTATAGAGATATCAAACTCCTTTCAACCCCTGTTTTGTTTTTGCAGTATACAGTATGTTGGAAAACTATGACATTGTGTCCTGCCAGTAGCCTTAATTGATGAAGAAAGTACAAACAGTAGTTAAGAAGTCAAGTTCCATGGGTTCTGGCAACATTCACAGTTTTCTGATTTGCTGCAAGAATGATTCCTTGGCTGAACTTCAAGTTGCTTTTTAAATGATTTTGTAAATAAAGGATTTGATACAGAAATTTGGAAACAGTCAAGGTTGATGCAATTTATAATGATGTAAATAGAAAATATAAACAAAATATGCACCTATCAATTTAATTTCCATTTCTGGGAAAGATTTTAAGTATTTTTTATTCAGCTATCTCAAAATTGCTTAAAATACTTTATCTGCAGCAAATTTTATTTGGATATTCTACCATAGATTGTGTGATCAACTTTAATCAGATATTTGGTAAGGCTCGTGATTTGGAGCTAACTGCCCTTATTATGCACAAAATCTTTTGATACACAGATTTACATAAAATGATCTTAAGCAGCATTTTGTTACTTGACATCAACTCACATATTGTGCTCTTGGTTTAAAAGTGTCTAAAGGAGAGATCACAATGGATTATAATGTTGGTCAAATTTTCAAGGAAAAGCATTACCTTGAAAGTTTCTCAGGGGTCTGGGTTAGTTACTGTTTTAATTATGTGCTTTCCATCTTTTCTTAGACTGAACTGCTGGGCTGTAAACTATGTGTATGACTGTACAACTGGGACAGTTATCACCATAAGTACTATATACCATAAACAACCACAGCACACGATAGTCACAAACAAGAAACTTTTAATGAAGCTTTCAGGTTTACACCCTTCATCAGCATACAAAATCACAACACATTAACACATTTAAATAGAGGACCATTATAATCACATGATCAAGCCAGCCATTCAAAGGACCACTATAATTAAATATGCAAATTCAATTTAAAAACATCTAATAAAATTAATTTTCATGCAGTTACTTGTTAAAAGCATAATACATAAGTATAAAAGTACAAAAAACTGTTACATATATATATATATATATATATATATATATATATATATATATAGACAAATAATTACATCTACACATTTAGAAATACTATACACTTTATACTATAAATTTTCTCTCTGCCTCTTGGTCAAAACTGGTTTTAAACTGACTGTCCCATTAAGGCCTGGATACTTATCAGCCTGTAGTCGCTATCCACTCATACTCTTTTAGCAACAAAAGATTATCAATATCACCCCTCTAATGCCCAACTGCAGAATAGATATACACCTAAACTTAAATGCATGTGTCTGAAAATCATGCAGATGCCTGTATAGCCCATTTGTCTCAAGCTTTCTTTTTATTTCAGATCTATGTTCTATTATCCTATCCTTCAGCTTCCTAGCTGTTTTCCCTCGTAAAATGCACTACATAGGGTGCAGGTAGCAAGGTAAACTAATCTAGTAGAATTACAGTCTGCTCCACAAAAAAAGTCAAACCGTTCACCTGTTGTAGGATGCTGAAAGCTACTATTAGTGTCATTATATGTCAGGGCAACAGACACAATTATAACATTTAGATGTATTCATCTTCGTTATACAGGTGATATTTCACTTTGAAAGTCTTTGTAACATAGCATCTGTTTAAGTGTCCGACCATTTCTGAATGCATACTTTGGTGTCGGACCTAACAGATCTTTCAAATCTGGTTGGGCCATTAATATAATCCAGTTTTTTTCAATAATCTTACAGACATCATATGTATTGGCATTATAGGTAGTAATGAATCTTAAGACACTACTATCTTTTGTCCTATTCATTTCAACATGCACTGTCTGTTCTCCTTGCTGGTATGTCTGCTCTGTTTGTAATGTGGTTAAAGAGCCAAAAACTGGTTTGTATAAACTACTTCTACCTTGTACAACTGGTTTATAGATCATATTAACATCCCTTAATAGATATCCATTATTAATAAATTCTTACATCATTTTCTTAACCTCATACTCAAAGACATCATTCTCACTAGTTAACCTGCATACCCTTACTAGCTGTGACTTTAGTATACTTTTATAGACATGTCCTGGATGCATACTAGCTGTATGCAAATATCTAGCTGCATGCACATCTTTTCTATGTATCATCGTCTGTAACTCATCACATTTCCTATACAACTTAACATCTAAGAATACAACATTATCCTTAGAAAAATTCATTTTAAACTTGAGAAAATTCGTCGTAGAATTCAAATAGTTAGGTTGTGAGACGATACTTAAGGATACAACACATTTCCTAGAAAAGCTTGATTCTTGGTATAGAATGAGAGTTAAAACTGAATATGTATTGGTCACATTAGATATTGAATCTCTGTTTACTGTGATTCCAATTGATTATGGAATAGAAGCAATAAGAAGCTTGTTAATAATGCAATCAACCCAACAAATACGTGAAATAGAAAATATTTGTCTCCTGTTAGATTTAGTTTTAACTAAAAATATCTTTATATTTGATAATGCACCATATCAACAACTAACAGGAGTAGCTATGGGTACATCAGTAGCGAACACGTTTGCGAACCTGGTCCTATATATGTGGGAAAAGCAGCATATATTGAATGAAAGGAATCAATTTAAACATCTACTGGACTGTTATTGTAGATTTGCTGATGATTGCTTTTTTGTATGGACAGGTACAATAAGTGAATTGGAAAGTTTTTTGCTGTATTTGAATTCTACGACGAATTTTCTCAAGTATACAGCTAGTATGCATCCGGGACATGTCTATAAAAGTATACTAAAGTCACAGCTAGTAAGGGTAAGCAGGTTAACTAGTGAGAATGATGTCTTTGAGTATGAGGTTAAGAAAATGATGGAAGAATTTATTAATAATGGATATCTATTAAGGGATGTTAATATGACCTATAAACAGGTTGTACAAGGTAGAAGTAATTTATACAAACCAGTTTTTGGCTCTTTAACCACATTACAAACAGAGCAGACATACCAGCAAGGAGAACAGACAGTGCATGTTGAAATGAATAGGACAAAAAGATAGTAGTGTCTTAAGATTCATTACTACCTATAATGCCAACACATATGATGTCTGTAAGATTATTGAAAAAACTGGATTATATTAATGGCCCAACCAGATTTGAAAGATCTGTTAGGTCTGACACCAAAGTATGCGTTCAGAAATGGTCGGACACTTAAACAGATGCTATGTTACAAAGACTTTCAAAGTGAAATATCACCTGTACGAACGAAGATGAATACATCTAAATGTTATAATTGTGTCTGTTGCCCTGACATATGACACTAATAGTAGCTTTCAGCATCCTACAACAGGTGAATGGTTTGACTTTTTGTGGAGCAGACTGTAATTCTACTAGATTAGTTTACCTTGCTACCTGCACCTATGTAGTGCATTTTAAGGGAAAACAGCTAGAAGCTGAAGGATAGGATAATAGAACATAGATCTGAAATAAAAAGAAAGCTTGAGACAAATGGGCTATACAGGCATCTGCATGATTTTCAGACACATGCATTTAAGTTTAGGTGTATATCTATTCTGCAGTTGGGCATTAGAGGGGTGATATTGATAATCTTTGTTGCTAAAGAGTAGTGGATAGTGCGACTACAGGCTGATATATCCAGGCCTTAATGGGACAGTCAGTTTAAAACCAGTTTTGACCAAGAGGCAGAGAGAAAATTTATAGTATAAAGTGTATAGTATTTCTAAATGTAGATGTAATTATTTGTCTATATATATATATATATATATATATATATATATATATATATATATATATATATATATATATAGCAGTTTTTGTACTTTTTATACTTATGTATTATGCTTTTAACAAGTAACTGCATGAAAATTAATTTTATTAGATGTTTTTAAATTGAATTTGCATATTTAATTATAGTGGTCCTTTGAATGGCTGGCTTGATCATGTGATTATAATGGTCCTCTATTTAAATGTGTTAATGTGTTGTGATTTTGTATGCTGATGAAGGGTGTAAACCTGAAAGCTTCATTAAAAGTTTCTTGTTTGTGACTACCGTGTGCTGTGGTTGTTTACAGTTATCACCATACCAAAAGCTATGGAAATAATGTACACCTACTTGTCCTCTATCTGCTCTTAGGTAGAACACTTAGCCTTGACATTCAACTATAATAAGAGTTAACACTATGGGCAAGATTCACGATGGCTTGCACGGAGTCTAAGAGTAGTGTAAGACTCCATGCAGCCATCGCGATCCAGGAACAGCCTGAATGTGCGTGTAAGAGAGCACCTAAAATGGCTCTTACACGGGCAGGGCGTGGATATGCTAATTACCTCACTGGCAGCAGAAAGGCATGCAAATGAGGTAAATTCGCGATCCAGGAAGCAGAAACCTGCCCGTGTAAGAGCCGTGTTATCTGCAGAAATGTACTCAGTTGATAACTGAGTACCGTTCTGCAAATAACGCAATGGAGCCTTGTCAGCTCCAAATAAAGGTTGTAAATGTCACAGGCAGCATGCCAATGGCCAGATATGTGGCCACTGGCAATGTACCCTGATGCAAACATGAAAACGTAGTGCAGCATTGCGCAAACCGGCTGCTCTATAAAAAACAAAAAATAAAAATATTAAAACCACAAATGTGGGTTTATGCAAAGCATGAGTATACAATGGAAGGGAATAGCAGGGAAAAACAGCATGGCCACCGAGTAGGGGTTGCTAAGGGGGGAAGCGGTGTGTAAGACATATAACTAAGCATTGGTAGGCAATCCTATGTAAATGAGTGGTAGGTAGTGAATCACACTGTTTCATAGAAAATGAGCACAATCCATGCAGTGTAGGAGTAGGATAAGGGGGAGTAACAGAGTAGGAGATAGGTGACATCACAGGGGGGAATGTATGAAAGGAATGCAGCTCATTGGAGCACAGTGGCATGTGAAAGCTGTCAATCACACATCATGGAAAGAGGAGTGTCAACAAGTAGGCATGGGAAAGCCAAGAAATGGAAGGTGTACATGATGGATAACACCAAAGTTTCTTGGTGGGCGTGCATACGCGCGTGTGCACGCTGGTAGGCACGAGTAAGATAGAGTGCACGCATGTAAGCGTGAGTGCACATGTTTAAGGCAGAATACGCATGTAGGAGCCTGTTTAAACACCTGCATGCTTGTTTGCGCTGGTGTGCGCGCATTTTAACCCGAATAAGCAGATTCTAGTCCGTCTAAGCATGTGTGTGTGCGTGTTAGCCACTGTGAGCGTGTTTTTGCTGGTATGCGCGTTGATCACCCCTAAGGAAACAGAAGGGAAAAAGGAAGCATGGGAAATAGTAGGAAGCTAGCAGAAATTACTGGCAGAGCTAGCAGGTGAAAACAATCAGAAGCAGGCAATTACACAGACAGAACAGTAGCCCAGCCCAGCACTTAAAACTCTGCAAACAACAGTGCAGAATGTTTCTCTCAAGAGACACTGCAACAAAGGAGTAAGCTACTAGAAGTGAAAGCCGAAAAAGCTTCACTCAGACCAAAAATGCTAGGGGCTGCCATATCTGTAATAAGGAGACATATGCAACTTGCTGAGGGTGGTGACTATGTAAATGCTGCCAGACATCCCACAGTGAGGAGACGGAGAAGAATGTACAGGCCCAGGGTCACCTACCAGGGGTTACATGAGCTGGAGATAGTGGAGCGCTATAGAGTGGACAGAGACCTCCTGCAGCAAATTGTTGAGCTGTGCAGGCCACGCCTCACACACAGAACCAACAGAGGGGAACCCATCCCAGTGGAAACCAAGGTATGTGTTGGCCTAAGAATACTAGCAACAGGTACCTTCCAGAGACCAACTGGTGATATGATGGGGATATCACAGGCATCAGCATCCAGGGTACTGCACTAGTTCCTGGATGCCATGTCAGCACATGTCAGTGAGCATGTATATTTCCCCAATTCTCGTGAGGTATTGGCCAGCAATATGCATCTCTTCCAGCAAATAGCAGAATACCCTGAGGTAGTGGGTGCAATAGACTGCACGCATATATGTATCAAAGCACCAGCCGGTGAGCGGGGTAGGGCCTACATTAACCGCAAGGGCTTCCTCTCCATCAACTGCCAGGTCATGTGTGATGCCCAGGGCATAATAATGAATGTGTGTGCTGGCTGCCCTGGAAGCTACCACGATTCCCATATCTGGCATCTGATGCAGCTGTACCAGACATTTGCCAATGGGGACATCCCACATGGTCACTTAGTGGGGGATGCTGGCTATGCACTGGAGCCATGGCTGATGACACCCATCAGAAATGTACACACACCTGAACAAGAACTCCATAATGAGGCACACGCACAAACACGAAATGTAATTGAGCGTGTGTTTGGGCTGCTCAAGTCACGGTTCAGGTGCCTGGACACATCTGATGGAGCCTTGCAGTACTCACCAACTACATGTACCCAAATCGTCATGGTATGTGCTATGCTACATAATATGATTCTGCGAAAACAGCTGCAGCAGGACCCGCATAGGTCTGGGCCAAACAGCCCCCCACCATTGCCAAGCCAATCACAGGCAGAGCGTGACTCAGAGGAGGAACAACCTGAGCCTGCCCCAGTAGGCAGAAGGAGGCATGCCCAGTATGCCTTGGCCTTGGCAAAGCGGCAACGCATAGCACATACACTGGCTCAGTAGGAACCCAGGAAATGATACCTCTCTCTGACTCACACATATAGTAAAAGGGATGCCTAAGTTGACACAACCTGCTATCAAACATGTACAGGGAGTGTAGTATGTGCATCCAACATAGACAGCCCTGCAGCACCACCTGAGGCATGATTGCCATGTGTTAAGCAATGTAACACCATGTAGTATATGCAAACATGATGACCCTGACTAACATCCTACCCTCACCAAGCATGATGTCAGAATATGAAGACAAGATGATCAATTACAATAATTGGCTTAAGTATTGCCATTAGTCAAAGGGGATCCAATGCGTGCCAGCCTGGGATGACATGCTGAGCAAGACACGATGCTCCACCTCCATAGGTATCACAAGGGATAAGAACCTAGATGTAATGCTATCCAATGCCAGATGTCCAAACTGAAAGATGCATGCAGTCTAAACTCCCCTCAGCATGGAGAATGTTGATATCTGTCCTGTAACAGAAAACTGGGTTAAGGCTCACAAGAGCACCCTAACACTACCAGGTTACACCTCATACCATGCTTTACAGTCCCAAAACATGGAACAAACTACAAAAGGAGGGTGAGTAGCAATAATTGTCAAGGATAACCACACCCCCATGTTGGTACCACAACAAGAAGCAGCATGGATTATCCATGCTCAAGTAACAGTGGCTAAGACTGCCTGCCAGTCTGTAGCCTGCTACAGACTACCCTCCTAATGCCAGGAACTGCACTTGGCCTACATTGGAACACATGGAAATATCAAGCTCTCCAAACAACATTATATTGGGTGACTGAAAATACTCAGACATAGACTGGGAGCATTATCCCAGCACCAACACCCTAGACCAAAGGTTCCTAGAATCCATAAACCAAAATGCTCAGGAACAATGTACCACTCCCACAAGAGGGGTAAGCAAACTGGATGTGATAATCAGCAACATGGGTACTGGATGGCAAGATGAGAAGTGTATTGCTCACTGGTAAAACCAGACCATAGAGTAATCACACTGGATATACAAATCCTGACCACAGTCCCTGGCCTGAAAACCACAGTGAAAAACATGTGTAAAGGAAATGTTGCACTCCTCCAAACTGATGTGGAATCCATTAAAGGCCCTGTGCCTGTGTAAAATATGGGCCACACCTCAGAACCCTTTATAAATGCATTCTATGAACACAGTCAGGAATGCATGGATTATGCAATCCCAAATAAAACCAAGGCCCAATACCATACACACAGGCATCTGGCATGGTTGACCACAGCCATTACCAAACCATGCAAGAGAATGAGGAAGTCAACACATGATAGAGCAAACCCAAAAAGGGAAGTAATCTCTGATCAGTATTATGGCAATAAAATATGGCCAGTCATAAAATCCACTAAGGCCAGCTACAACAAGTTGAATCTGTGAATGTTGGGCAATGTTACACTGGCCCAAGTACACAGACAACCCCCTCCACCCCCCAAGAAATACAAATATATGTGAGAGATGCAAGCACGTCTCCAAACTGGAGGCTGAGCTCTCTCAACTCAGTACTGTCTAAACTAGTCAGGAGGAGAAGGTAACCACACACACCACAAACCCACTCACATAGACCTATCACAACTGTAGGCTGCTACAATCCGCCACATAACACAATCATGCAGGTCACTCCAAAGCAAGTACAAATATGACTCAGTCATTGTCCATGCTGGTGTGAATGACCTGAGATGTACCTCCCTGGACTACATGTAAAGAGACATAGAGGAGCTGTCTGATTATGTAGGCCAGGCCGGTATGACTCTGACCCTGATCAGCATCCTACCCCCACCAAGAATGATGCCACAGTACAAACACAGAATGATCAGCTTTAACAATTGGCTCAATTCCTGGTGTCATTCCAAGGGGATACAATGTGTGTCTGCTTGGGATGTCATGCTTGACAAGCCATGCTGCTTTGCCAGGGATGGCTTGCACCTGTCACCGCTGTGTGTCTGGATATTGGCTAAGGCTCTTGCCACCTCCATAGTGCCTTTTGTAGGCAAGGCTGAAATGACAAACCCACCTCCCCAGAAAACATAAGTGGAAAAAACATCAGGGTAATGCTGCTCAATGCCAGATGTCTAAACCACAAGATGCACACTCGAGGCCCTCCCAGTATGGAGAACATCGATGTCTGTGCAGTGATGGAAACCTGCATCAAGGCTCCTGAGAGCACCCCAGCACTACCAGGTTATACCTCAAATCATGCTTTTGGACCCAAAACCTGGACCAAACCACAAAAGGAGGGAGTATCCATATTCAGCAAAGATACCCACCCCAGGTTACTGACAATGCACGAAGCATCAGAGACCATCCATGTGCAACTAACTGTAGGCAAAACCGCTGTACAGTTTGTAGCATGCTACAGACCACCCTCTCAGACCCAGGAACACCACTCAGCCTTCCTGAAGACACTGGAGAGTATGAATGTCTCCCCAAATACCAAACAAGGTACTCACAAATCACCACATAGGTGGTAATCCATTATGTATGGAAGAAGTAATCAGGGACCTAGGGACACAAGTGGACAGTAACCCCACATGCAACACTCACTTTGCCAACATGGCTAGGAAGACCACCTATATTGGCCATCTTATCATGAAAGGATTCACATCTACATCAAGAGAGGTCATTGTGCCCCTATACTCTTCTCTTATCAGGCCCATAAGTGAGTACAATGCCTCATTTGGGATGTACCATACCCGACACCTGCAGCAGTTAGAAAGACCCCAAAAGTACCTCACCAAGAGGATAAAGGGTGTCAAACATTTGTCATATGCTGCCTGGCTGACAACACCCCAGCTGTATGCAGTCACATACTGCATACTCAGAGGCGATGTATGCCCGATGTACAAGGTCATGTCCAATACAGAATTGATGGACATGCTCCACCTCAGAAAATCCAAAGCCATCAGAGCATGAGCGACAGATGTCAACCTCAACACATAAATAAATCGGATGTGCTGGAGGGACAGATTCCTAACCCAGAGGCTCCCTACACTCTGGAACAGAATCCCACTCCATGTTAGGCAGAGCCCCTCACTGACTCTCTTCAACAGGAATCTTGCCAAATGGATGGGAGATCATAGATTTACACTCTTGGTCTTCAGTGTGTCACATCTAGACAGAGGCACAGTAAAGTAAACCCTAAATGGCCATAATATTCACATAGCAAGGGGTGTTGAAAGCCACACACACTCTGGCTAGGCTGATAAATGCACTAGGGCAGATAGCCCAGTATGAACCTATGAACCTATGGAGATACAAATTGTACAGGACACTAAGGATAATCACAAGGCTGTCTTAACTGATGGTAGGAACCTTGTTGGGAATTCACAGATATGCTCTGAATTACCAAATATTACAAACAATACACCAAACCCATACACATTGCCAACATCCAACCTGACAGGTTCAGTGCAAACTCCCCCCCCCCCCAAATGACAAATATCTATCCCAGCAGAGTGCTGGCTCCCCCTGACATTGCAGATGCTGAGGTAACAGGCAGCATCTTCAAAGCAAAACACACAGCATCAATGGTACGAGATGGTGTCCTGGGCTGTGTCCAACATGAACTCCAAGAAGAATGGAATGCCAAATAACATTATTGCTCAATTTCAGCCTTACCACAGGATATGTACCCAAAGATCAGCGTACAGCAACAGTGGTCCCTCTCCACAAAGGTGGTGCCTGAATGGATGCTGCAAACTATCACCCCAGAATCCTGACAACCAAGAAAAAGAATGGCAAGACACTGCTATAATTCCTTCTTCTTTTAATAAAAACACAAAGAATTCCAAAAGTAAGCGCTTTCGGGTTAACAACCCTTCATCAGACAAAATGAAACACACCACTCATCAATTTAAATTCACACACAACCAATCAGCTGTCAGAAAAAAAAACGCCTTCTCTGTAGGGCTGGCTTCAGAGGTACCATATCATTCAATCCAGGGCTCCTGTGAGCCATTAACTCAAGAATCCATCGAGATTCTAAAGATTCAGTAAGGAGCTTTAAATCTCCACCTCTGTTATTTAATCTCACATTAACCACAGCCTTAAAAAGAAATGTATGTGTAGGATTTGACTCAATGTGTCTATATAATGCGTTGTGTACATCCTTATTCCTAATGGAGGTTGTGGTGGTAACCTTGTTTATATGGGGACATGCTTTACAGGTACCACCAGGGAGTTGGAGCGCTGGTAAGATCAGAAAATCCCAAGTTGTATTTTACTTACAGCAGCAATATAGGTGATATCAGGGATATAGTGAATAAAAATTGGAACATTCTCAGGAGTGATAGTAGGTTAAGGGACATAGTAGGAGCGGGACCTAGTTTTGGATATAGGCGTAATAAGAATTTGAAGGACTTGTTATGTGGTGAAAAATGTCCTAATGTACTGAGACCGTTTAAGGAAACCATAGGTAGTGTCCCATGTGGTACCTGCAAAGCATGTCCCCACATTAACAAGGTTACCACCTTTACACATCCTGTGAATGGCCAGGTTTTTAATTTCAAGGCCAGGGCCACATGTAGGACTGCCAATTTGGTTTACTTGGCTGAGTGCTCACAGTGTTCTGGGTTCTATGTGGGAAAGACCAATAACATGTTTAAGGTTAGGGTACTTCAGCATTTGTCATCCATTAGGAACAGGGATATACACAACGCATTGTATAGACACATTGAGTCAAATCCTACACACACGTTTCTTTTTAAAGTCATGGTTAATGTGAGATTAAATAACAGAGGTGGAGATTTAAAGCTCCTTACTGAATCTTTAGAATCTCGATGGATTCTTGAGTTAATGGCTCACAGAAGCCCTGGATTGAATGATATGGTACCTCTGAAGCCAGCCCTACAGAGAAGGCGGGTTTTTTTACTGACAGCTGATTGGTTGATTATGGAATTAAATTGTTGAGTGGTGTGTTTTTACTTTGTCTGATGAAGAGTTGTTAACCCGAAAGCGCTTACCTTTGGATTTTGTGTTTTTATTAAAAGAGGATTGAACCATAGCAGTGTCTTGCCATTCTTTTTCTTGGATTTCGTTTTTCGTGCTTGGTGGGACTTTGGTTTTAGCACAGAACATTTTTTGGACAGAATCCTGACAAGCTTGGTCTGCAAAGTTATGGAAAGGATCATCATGGACCTCAGAAATAAAGATATTGGGAACCTACAGACACTGGACCTTACCCAGCGTAGCTTTCTTAAGGGCAGATCCTGCCCCTTAAACATGTCTGACTCATTTGAAACAGTCATCAAGGCCATTGATGAGGGGAATGTGGTCCACACAGCCTATCTGGACCTTGCAAAAGCCTTCCATACAATACCCCGCCTATTCATTATAGATAAGCTCACCAGCTTAAATATAAACCCCTATGTCAGTAGATGGGTTGCAAACCAGCCCAAGGACAGAACTGACATGGTCAGACATGCTGCAGCCATGTCAGACTACAAACCAGCTACAACTGGCATCCCACAAGGCTCAGTCCTAGGACCTCCCTTGTATGGTATATATTTCCCATAGGTACAGGCCAACATGGAAGGACTGTGTCTGAACAAGTTTGCAGAGGACTACAAACTGGGCACCTTATCTGACCCTCCAGCTAACACAAGCATCCTACAAAAGGGCCACATAGAAACAGACAACTGGTGCCAGAGCCATGTCATCAAGCTAATTGCAGAAAAGTGTATAGTCATCCCCTGTGGATAAACAGTAAGTGCCCACCAATTACCACATAGGTGTTAACCCATTAAGTACTTTAGAAGTAATAAGAGACCTGGGGATACAATTTGATAGATATCTTGCATTTGACAACCATGTGGCTGTAGTGGTTACAGAACATACCATATACCCACTTAATCATGAAGGTAGTCAGATCTAGATCAGAGGAGGTCATCGTGCCTCTTCAGTCATCCTTCATCAGCCTCACAATTGTGTACAATGGCCCCTGTGGGATGTACCTCAGCAGACACCTCCAGCAACTGGAAAGACCCCAAAAGTACCCCACCAGGAGGATCAAAGAGCTCAAACAGATGCAATGTGTTGCCTGATTAAACAAACTGCAGCTCCACACAGTGCCATACTGCCTGCCCAGAGGCAATCTGTGCCTGATGTATAAAGCCATGTCCAAGCTAGAATCAATGAACATGCTGCACCTTGTACAATCTGAATGCCAGTGAGCTATGCACATGAGAGACCTGAACCCCAGCACTGACATACATAGGACATGCTGTAGTGATTGATCCATAACCCAGAAGCTCACTCCACTCTTGAGTAAACTCCCAGTACAGGTTAACCAGAGAGTCCCTCATTGACTCTCCTCAACAGGAATCATGATGAGTGGATGGGAGATGGTAGGTTTACCCTGGGTATCACTGTTATGTCATGGGTAGACAGAGGCACAGTATACTAACCTTGAAATATGTCATGTCAAATTCCAGTTACAATGTGTGTTGAAGGACAAACACACTCTCTGACTAGCAGTAGAAATGGCCTAGGGCACATCGCTAGTGTTTGTCAATGTCCACCCAAGTTGCAGAATACACTACCAATGTTGGACAAGCCTGGTGTAAGTAGTCCATATCCGAACAAAATGCAGCATGGTCATATGTGCACAACCTGCCCTTAACCAGTCTGGTGTGCTCACTATGAATATTTAAAGCAGTGATAGGACTGAAACCCAGGATACTGTCCACCACAGTGAAAGTACTGAACCAGTACACTATACAATATTACAGTGTATGGTCAGTATGAAAGGATGTTGACAACTGTATGCAAACTATCCCATGGAAACCCTGCAGGCACAGTATAATCCCTGTCGGGTTCAGACACAAAGCAGTTGGGCAGTATGTACACAACATGACTCCCAATGCACAACTATAAATGTGAAATATTGTTGAAGTTCACACACACCCACAAATGTGGTGGACTGAAGATCTCAACATATGGAAAGCACACACTGGGCATGCTCGCACACTTTGATAAATGAGACATAAGTCAGGCAACAAGCCATGGAATATGCCTGAACTGGGCATGCTTACACACTTAGGCCATGTCTCAGTTTAGCAGTTGGCCACACATATCTGGTATTTGTATGTGTTAAACCAGGAACCAACCACAATACAGCAATCTGCCCAGTGCACACAGTTAAATGACTACAGAGACATGAGTTAAATAGTGGATCCCACACATATTCAAACATCTTCCACAGATACACAAGTTGTACATAGAAACAGGGAAAGCTATGGCAATAAAGACCTGCAAACAGTTTATCAGCAACAAATATTGTGCATCTGAAAATTAAACATATGGGTGTAGAGGTCAATACTAGGCTGTTTGCCCTAGGGAATACAAGCTTAGCCAGAGTGTGCTTGGCATCTGCCTCCCCAGTACAGTAGGCTACTGTGCCTCTATAAAGTAGGTCACAGAAGGCACCATGTAAGGCTAGTGTGCTGTGCCTCCGTCAAGCAGGGACACAGTGGAGATCCCAGGGGTTGAATTTGCAATGTCACATCCATGTTTGAATCCTGCAAATGCTCAGTATGTGTGTGTGTTTGGGTGAGGTGGGTTAGTGTGTGTGCAATTCTGTGTGAAAGAAATGTCCCTTTTGCCAACTACAAGAACACACTGCATGATGCACACTCTTCTTTTTAAACACTGATGATCTCAGCACCCTATAAGTACAGCAGGAGAAGGGAAGCCTCCCAGAAATTTGGATAGAGCGCTCCACTAAGGCGTCTCTCACAAGTGTCATAACATAGTTAAGTAGGGGTTTGAATCCTGCAAATGCTCAGTTTGGGTGAGGGGTGTTAGTGTGTGTGTAATTCTGTGTGAAAGAAAGGTCCCTTTTGCCAACTGCATGATGCACATTCCTCTTTCTAAACTCTGATGATGTCAGAACCCTATACGTACAGCAGGAGAAGGGACACCTCCCAGTAATGCAAATAGCGCGCTCTGCTAATGAGTCCCTCTCAAGTGTCATAACATAGTTAGGTAGGGGTTTGAGTCTTATAAATGCCATGTGTGTTTTTGTCACACAGTTTGTCCATGTGTGTAGGGTGTTGCTCTTAATATTGTATGACATAGATCATATCAGTAATGTCAATGCACACATGAGGTATGTGTGTGCCACATAGACATATGTACCTGTGACCTGAAATAGTTCCCATGTGTGAAGCCTGCCTCATGTGAATACATGTAATTTGCATTACACACCTTTATGACTGTGGTTTTCTGTGCAGGGGCTGCATTTGGTATGTGAATATACAGTGAGAGTAGTCTATGGTGTCATCTTACCAGCGAGGGATACACTTTTGGTCTGGAGCATATAGTCCACATGTTGGTGATGAACAGGTGCAGCATGTATTCCCCACTTGTGGGAGTGGTAACAAGTCATTCCATAGCAATTGAGTGTATGGATTCTAGGAACTTTACACCTAGGGTGTTGGAGCTACAGTAATGCTCACAGTCTATGTGTGGGTAAATAAAGCTGCCCAATATATTGTTGTTTGGAGACACCTGCAGATATACATGTATTCTTAAGTAGGCCAAGTGGGTTACCTGGGTTTGGGAGTGTGGTGTGTGCCAGGCTATGAACTGGAAGGCAGTCTTACCCACTGTTAGTTGCACATGGATAGTCTCTGATGCTTCGTGCTGTGCCACCAACCTGGAGGTGTGTGTATCTTTGATGAATATTGATACTCCCCCTCCTGTTCTGTTTTGGTGCAAGTTATGTGGCTGACAAGCATGGTATGAGGTATAACCTGCCAGTGCTGGGGTACTTTTGGGGGCCTTGAACCAGGATTCTGTTACTGCACAGATATTGATGTTCTCCATGCTAAGGCCAGTTTCCAGTGCATGCATCTTGAGGTTTACACTGCTGGCGTTGAGTAGCATTACTATTAGTTTCCTATCCTTTGTGATACCTATGGAGGTGGTCTTGTCTGTTGAGCCTTGCCTAAAAAAAGCACTATGGATGTATCAAGAACCTTTGCCAATATCCGAAAGCCCATGGGTGACAGGTGCAAGCTGTCCCTAGCAAAGCAATGTGGCTTGTTGAGCATGTCATCCCAGGCTGACAGGCATTGGATCCCCTTTGAATGACACTGAAACATAAGCCAATTGTCTGAATTGATCATCTTGTCTACATATTGTGGCATCATTCTTGGTGAGGGTAAGATGCTACTCAAGGTCAGGGTCATACCAGTCTGGGCCACATGCTCAGAGAGCTTCTCTATGTCTCTCATCATGTAGTCCAGGGAGGTATGTCTCAGGTCATTCACACTGGCATGGACACTGACTGAGTCATATTTGTACATGCCTTGGAGTGACCTGTGTGCTTGTGTTATGTGGCAGATCATAGCGCCCGACAGGCATCTCACCGTGATCTTCTCCTTGTTCAGCCTGGTGAGCGGGACATCAGTGTACCTGACGATAGAGGCACCCATCACAAGTGTAGCAGGTGTGTTGTTTAGCCTTACATGCTGTGACTGTTCGGCACACTGGCTTTGTGAGCTATGTGTTGCACGCATTCTGTTCTGGGGTAGCGGTTGCTTGTGTGTCTGCTTTTTAGGTGTCTGCTGCATAGGCAGACCTTTATTTACAGACTCTGAGTATGGTTGTGTGTGTTTATTTGTTTGGATTGCTGTCGTGGTAGGTCTATGTGAGACTGGAATTGT